>NC_028644.1:48866530-48948081 GCF_001406875.1 Solanum pennellii
ATTTCAGGGTGAGCTATTGCTTCTAGCTTGGACTGGATCTTCCTCTTCATGTCTTGATTCCTTGAAGTTCGGCATGGACTAGCTTTTTACTTATTTTAGCTTCTTAGATACTCTTAGATTAGTAATTTGAGGATAGATGTTCTTGTGATGATGACTTCCAGATTTTGGGGATAATGATTGATAAATTTTAGAACTTATTTAATTGATTTTCATTAATGAGTTTTAAGTCTTCCGCATCGTATTTTGTTCATTATGGTTAAAATGTTGGGGTTTTAGATTGGTTGGTTCACTCACATAGTAGGATAAGTGTGGGTGCCACTCGCGACCCGTTTTGGGTCGTGACATGACACCAATTAATTTTATGGTGGAAAACTTTAGTGAATAAAACTTTGCTAAGGATTTTTATGTTTCATCACTAAAAGTATGTGTCTTATATAATTAAGCACAAAAAATGAATTTTGTTTCTAAAAGCGAATAATTAGTGAAATAATTGATGTTGTAGTTTGTCATGAATTATATACACTATCAGTGACAAAATAATGCATCACCGATAACTTTAAATTTGCGACGAGCGCTACTTAACACAATGTCACCAAATAATTTTTTGGTGGAAAACTTTAGTGGACACAACTTCGCTACGAATTCTTATGTTTCGTCACTAAAGTATGTATCTCATATATTTAATCACGAAAGTAATTTTTTTCACTAAAAAAGAATAATTAGTGACGAATTTCATGTCGTAGCTAATATTTTTGTAGCTATATATCATATTTGTTGTAGTGGCTGATCTGGTATCCATCCTTCCCTTAGAGGGTTTAGGAGTTGATGAAACTCTTTCCTATGAAGATGTTCTGGTTGAGATTTCAGACTGACAAGTTACGAAGTTAAGAAACAAATAGGTAGTTTCAGCTAAGTTCTTATGGAGGAATCACTTAGTTGAGGGTGCCACTTGGGAGGCCGAGGCCGATATGAAGTCTCGCTATCCTCATCTTTTTCCTTCTACTCTTATCCCTACTTGAGGTAATTAGTTCTTGAGTTGGTGTTTTAAAATAATTGTAATATGAATTTCCTTTATAATTTTCTTATGTGTGCATGTTCTTGTGAGAATTCATGTTTAGCATGTATTGAGTTTTAATGATTTATGTATTCCTCATGCGGAGCAACACTTTAATACAATGGTTGCATGTTTAACTTCGTGAGGTGAACTAATGAACATGTGTGCTATACTTCTTATGATATGGCAAGATGGCTCTTTATTGTTTTATTGTGTTGAGCTTGTTGCATGGCGAAGGTAGTTCCTCGTAAATTGATATCAAATGATAATGTGCATAGTGGGTTGTAGATGTAGTTCCTACCTCATTGTGATTGCATTGATTATGCCTTGAGGTGGAGTGATGTTCCTCTTATGTTTGTACATTGTTAATGTGGCATGTTGTTGGGTTGCTAGTCTTGAGATAGTGACCCCTTAATGTGCTTTAATGTGTCATTCGAGGACGAATGTTCCTCAGGCATATTTCATGATTCAAATGCTTTATCATTGATGAATTCTTGAAGATATGGATTTCACATGGGTTCATGGAAATTCAACTTAGAAACATTAAATTTCTTCATTTCATGCACAAAAAGAGATAAAACAATCAATTGGATAATCATTGAAAGGAACACATGCCAATTGAATAAAACCCTAACTCAGCTGGGGAATTAAACTTATAAAAATTGGAGAATCTAGGAACTCTATGAAGGAAAGGACTCCATAGGTGAATACAATCATATCTTGATGCCTAAAGCTATTTATCAATAGTGAAATTGGAGGCTTGACTTGAAACCCTAGATGACTTCTTAAAACTTTAGATAGAGAAATATTTGAGATGATGACTTGTTATTTTTTGGAATTTGAAAGAATGAAGTGATTTGGGTGATTTTGGGGGGTAAAAATCATTATATTGGGCATATATAGAAGGTAAAACGATGTAGTATTGAGTTAAAATAATTATGAAAAGACCCAAAAGACCTAACTTAAAAGCTAACAAAACAACTTCAAGGATGCCTAAACGGACCGTCTAAGACCATTACGACCCGTCTCAAGGGTCGTGAAGAAACTCTGCGTCATAGGGCTTCACTATTTTGGGCATAAATTTTAAATAATTTTCTTGGAATTAGGCAAACTAGGTGCTACTGGAAAGATGACTCAATTATCTTTAATTTGATAGGTCATGGTTCACATAATTCATTTTGTATTGAAAGATATGATCGTTTAAAATTGACCCTAAACTCTAAGTCTGATAAAACCCCTTCATGGGTAACTGCACTATCCATGTGAAGCTTCACGGTCCGTTTAGACATCAGTGGTCCTCTACCAGTGACTAGGGGACAACCTCTTCTGATTTGACCCACATAACGACCCCTTTGACGACCCGTCAACATCACCAAAGACCGTCTGGGCGTCCTTCAAAGTGGAACCTTCTTGGGGAAGGTTTTGGAAGACCTCATCTGCACAAAACGTTGAAGTCTATGCACATACCAAACTATGATGGAAATGCCATATCATTCAATTTGTGGAAATGGACTAGTTAAATATGAATAATTTTTGAATATTTTTCTATTCATGTGTATCATAATCATAATAGAGATAACTAATTTCAATATTCATGTCTGTCACAATCACATAAGTAGTTAATATAGATAGTCAGTTTCATGAACTTTCAGTTTATATTATACTAGTTAACATGTTCGAGTTTTACGCAATCATAACAACTATTTTAGAGATAAATTTTTCTTATAAAATAGCACATACTAAAAAAAGAAGAAATATGATTAATACTTAGGTAAAAACTTTAAATTTTTTATCATAATTGTTTCAATTTATAAGATACAATTTTCTTATAAATTATCAAAGAATTATTATACAAATAATGTTACTTAAGTAAAATTATAAATAGATAAGGACTTTTGTAAGTCATGAGATGGACCAACCAACTAATAAAACAGAAACACAACACATTACTATTTGGACAAGTACGTAGAGATCTTCGTAGGACCGTGGAGGGAGTCTCAATCGATCTTTTCTAGGATTCCTTATCAAGCCACACATTTTTCCTATTTATATTTTTTAAAATTAAATTAAATTATATCTTGTTACCAAAAGCTTACAACCACAAATAGAGAAAAAACATATGCATTCGTGAAAATGTTCGCATTTAAAACTTGAATATCTGATGTGCAAATGATAGACAAAAATATAAAGCCATTATATTTTGAGAAAACTGAATGTTGAGGTAATGAAGAGAATCATAGAAAGGAGTTGAGGAGATATGTCATTTAAGTAGAAAATGTGAACAGAGGAAGGTCTTTGTTATTTATGAGATGCAATAAAAATTATAAAACAAATTTAATTATCAAACAAATTAATTAGTGAAGAGACAAAAATTATCTTTTCAGTTTCATAATCAATTTAATTAAACAAATATCAATTTCTCTATGTATAATTATTTTACAAATTTTTAGGATTTCTTAACTTAAGAAAATATGTTCATTGCAATTGGATACCAGCAAAAGAAACTTGATTCATTCAGAAATTTTTTGTTGAATTAAAAGAATTAAATGTTTTGTGAAAATTGAATCAACAATCACATATATATAGACCAATTTACATAATTGCTAACAAATACAAAACAAAAACTTAACGGGGAGGACCTCATCTCCTTTTTTGGTCAATTCAAATTCTACAAACGAAAAAAATGTGTTATATCATCTAAATTCGGATGAAAAGAAGCGGATGAAACTAAACAAAAGATGATTGAAATCTTGATCGAGAAATTATATCATATTAACATGTTATATAAAGAATATATATTGATGGATTATGAATAATATTTTCAAACGACAAAAGTTTGTAAATATGATGAAAATATTAAATCATATGAATTAAGTAGAAGGAAGTTGAGGAGACATGTTATTTAATTAGAGAATACAAATGTGTGAAGGTTTTTTTTCGTAACTTTCATATGGTATAATTATCTGTAATAAATATGCTTATTTTTAAAAATTATTTAATGAATTAACTAAAAAAAAGCACAAAAAGAGATAAATAGGATCCTAGGCCTTTGAGAGGTGCCACATCACTCCTCTCTTTCTCTTTTTTTTTTTTAAAAATCTAGATTTATATTTATCTATCTATCTATCTATCTATCTATCTATCTATCTATCTATCTATCTATCTATCTATATATGATATGATATGATATGATTTGGACCAAAAATATTAATTTCAAAAGCTACTTAATTTCCTAATCATACAATGAACTTCTAATAAAATTCATCCGATTTAGCAAATTATAAATATTTTGAGAACCAAAAATGCTAAAAATAAGATGATAAACAAGATGAGTAAATCAAATTAGAAAGGATTTTAAGAAAAAGGAGAAGAAAACAACACACAATCACACATGTATGATACAACCCAAGGAAAAGTCAAAACAGAGAAATAATCACACATACATGATAAAACTAAAATTTGAACTTCGAAAGGAGCTTGTTACGTGAATTGTATTTACACTTTCTCTGTGTTTTAAACTTTTAAATTATGGTGGGAAATTTCAACAACGGAAAAGAGTAAATTTATAAATTTTCTATAATTAAAGAAACAAAATAAAGAAAATACCAAGAAAATTAAGAAGAGAGACAAATTAAGAACGACAAAACACAATTTTAATGGTAGTTTCTCTACAATTTCAAGAGCATCATTAGACAACTTCATAAATAATAGTCTAAATTGTGAAATTCAGAAGGTGAGAATGATTTAAGTATTGGGAAGACAATTTTACTGATATTTCATGATTTCATTAAAAAAGAATCAGTTTGTCCCCTGAAAAAATAAAAACACCCTATAGAATCTGGGATATGTGAGGTCTAGGTCTATATGGTAAAAGGTAAGGTATTTTTTAGAGATATAAAGGATGTATACTTATATCCAAGACATTAAGAAACCGATTTGTGTTGTAAAAATGACCTATTTTTGAATGTTGAGCTGATGAATTTTTATATATCTCGTTATAGCGGATGACATCTCGCCATAGCAGTTCTCAGACCTCTATATCAAGGTAAGTTGTCACTATAGCATCGTTGTTACAATGAGTTTGACGTCTCTATAGTAAGGGAACGAATATTTAACACAAAAACTACCTAAAATTTCTATTTATTTTATTTGTGTTCTTGAGACACAAATTAGTGTGATTTTGGGCAGCTTGCATCACTTTTTCTATGAAAATCACTGGTAAAGCTCACAATTTAACTTCTCGATCTTGATAATTATTTCTTAAGTCTTAAAAACTAGGTGGTTGATATTGGGTAAATGTTTTGAGCATGATTTCATGCTGGAAAGGACTTTAAGTTGGGGAAGGTGATCACATATTTGTTGAAGTTGGGATTCGTTAGTAATTTGGATAAATTAATAGGCCATTTCTGATGCATTATTTATTCTAGACCGAGAACTAGCCAAGGCCCTTCGCAAGGGGCTTGATTAGAGGTAAGTGATGGTTGTATGCTCCTAGATTATGTATATATGAATGTTTATTGTTTATATTGTCATATCGTCCAATGTGTGGTAAAGCAAGCATATGAAATAAACTTGGTATTGTAATTTGTGAGTTTAAGTGACCTTATTCATTGTACTGTTTGATTATACATGCTTGTTGTGTTATGTGATTATACATTCTTGATGTGCTTGACTCAGATATCAAGCTGGTAAACGATATTGTTGATTGTAATGGATACCACACATGGTATGATCATACACAGTTAGCTTGAATACAACGACTGGTTTGATACTAGAGTTGAGTTAATTTTTTTGAGAGGACCATGTATTAGATTGAGGTTCCATGAGAGCACTGATATTTGTAAGATGATCATGTGGGACATGTTTTATGCATTGGTTTGTTCTTGTAATGTTTATTCATGTTATGTGATAGATAGTCTAAATTTGGTTGGTAATTATTTTTATTTAGTGTATTGCTTGTGATTACTATTTGGTAGCTAACTTCTTATACACATATGTTAGATCGGTCGCGTGATCCTACATGTATATGGTGGTTGGGTACTGATATTGCACTTGTTCTTGTATTGTTGAGTGCAACAAATTTTGTAGCGACCGATCCGAGATCAGAGTTGAGAGACATCTGATTTCGAGTCTAAAGATGAGCTTTGTCTTTCAGGCTTCCATGAATTTATCTATATTTTCTTATCCATTTGTTTTGACATGGGCTATTGACTTTAGCTATGTTTAGCTTTAGGGGCGTATTTCAGTTTGATTGTTTTAGAGTTTTTGTATGATGACTTTCAGTTCTTAAGGGTACTTTTGCGTTGGTTGTTTTTAGAAGATTAAATTGCATTTATGGGTACTCAATTCATTTAAGTCTAAAGTATTCTCTTGTATTATATAATATACTTGATTTTGATTAAATGGTGTTTGGTTGGTTTCAGGTTTAGCTGATTCTCCCACCAATTTATTTAGTGTTAGTGCCACTCATAGCAGTTGAGGTTGTGATAAGTATTAATAATTTAGACAAAAATTATATAATATTTTACAAATATAAATTAAGGAAATTAATTTTAAAAATATTTATTTAACCAAATAGTTATCAAAATTAGATATAAGTTGGTCAAAATTGAATGTCAACAACACAGATTATATAAATCTAATTTTTATTTAATCTCTAAATATAAGGCAAAAACTAATTAATATTCTTTTCCAATTTTCAAAGAATAATTGACTAGTTTCATTGAATTTTTAATTTATCCACTTCTTTTATATTTAAAATTTAATGATTGAGTTCACTTGGCAAGTTAGTATACCACTTATATCTTATAAATATGAAGAGTCTTACTTTGATTCAATATAAAAAAATAAAAAGATCATTATTGAGATTTGATAAGTAGTGACTTTGTATAAAATATGAAGAAGGAATCAACCATTGTATTCACTATTTTTTGGATGTTCATTTTGCTCGGTAAAATTTCTTCTCCTTTTCCCCTCTTCTTATCTTTCTTTTCCCTCTCCGTCTATCTCTTTCATTATCTCTTCTTATATGCTATGTAAATAAACTTTCTTCTTTACACACACACACACACACACACAAATTTTAACATTTGGGATTCATATTAGATTTTTATATATGTTTACCCATACCATATAATTATTGTCTTTTCAAGTATATTGTCTCCCAATAACAATTTTTTTTTATCACAGAAGAATGAGTCCGATTTGATTGATTTGGTTAAACCCAAGTATGAGTATTTTTCAATATTTAATAATTATCTAAGGGTATATTTAGATCTATTTAATTACTCAATAGGGTATGCATCAAATTATTACAGAGTATACATAAATAATAATTGGATAGTTTAAGTTAAACTGAGATATTTTAACTTTATGGCTTCACTGAGGCAATTATCATAACCAAACATAGTATAATCATACAAATATATGAAATATTTTAAAACTTTTTTCCCGTTAAACATAGGTCCTAACTAAATTCTAGCACTCAAAGCATAATAGAAGAAATATATATTTCTTCATTTGCTATTCATTCGAAGTTTGCAAAATAAAATATGATCAAGATATCATATCGACATTAATTGATTGTCCTTCATTATTAAAATAATGGTAGTAACTTGAAGAAATTTTATATGTTTTATTTATATGTATTGTCATTGACTTTACTTGAACTAATGACATTAACATTTATTTTTATTTTTCATATAGGTTCACAATTATGTATTGTATTCGTAAAAGACCAAAAGTGTCAAACAACACAAGATTGTGTTCCTTCTTGTCAACTTGGAATTCCGACTTGTACTGATAGAATTTGTGGATGTATTGAGGGAATAAGAAGGAGTGTTTCTTTTAAGAAAGACAATATTTATTTGGGTAGATATTCTTGTGGATGTAAACCACATTGTGTCCTAGGATTTTGCACATGTCCTTGTTGTTAAAAGAAACAATTAAGACATGTTTGAGGTTATGAGAATACTTATCTTATTATAGTGAAAATTTAGAGAATATTTTATCTTATTCTAATAAAAGCATAGTCTGCCAATTTCATATTTTCACTTCCGCCCTCCAGTTCATACTAGGAGAAATTTATCGTGATATTTATGGGCATATGTGAATTTATGAAATATACTAATTATTTGTGAATATTTTATTTGGCTGTGAATATAGTTATTATCAGGCAGAATTATATTAGCATATCAATGGGAGTCAGAAACTTTATATTTCTAGGTTCGCTCTAAATGCGTGGTTCAAATATTAATATATTAATGTGGTGTGCCTTTGCTCTACACCGTAGGTGTGGCCGACAATCAAAATCACTTATGATCCAAAAAACCCTTGGTCTAACATATGAAAGCTAATAATAAAATTGGGCTAAACTGATGATGTCACAATCCAAACCACCATGAATACCACCCACATTAATACATCTATGAAGCAGACCAATGCGTAACATCCTAACTCATGCGACATCTAACAATTCTAGCCAAAATATATAGGCAAAAATAAAACTAGTTCTAAATCACAAAATAAATCATAAAATAGTAGAAGTTTAAACTATTACCTCTTTGGAATTCAAAAGTCGTCATACTAAACAATCTAACTAAAATGTTTAAGAGTAAAATAACTATAGAACAATTTAAAGTATTAATCTTCCAGAAAGAAATACATTAGAATGAAAAAGATTTGTGGAAACCCGAATACAAGTAGCTCACTCTCAGATTTGAAAGTAGTGCGGCTAAATACATGGTCTCCTAGATTCCTTTAGATCAAAATATGAACTCAAAAAAGGTGCAAGATGAATCGAGGTCCATTCTTGGTGGGTGTGTCCCTCCCTTTGCCTCTACCTTTGTCTATATCTCTGCCTTTTACCATAGGTTATGCCGGTAGAATTGATACTCTAGATCTATTTGACCTAGTATCAATCATTAAAGTGAAAGACTGGCATGACTTAAAGTATACCCTAAACGCGGAATGACGTAAAGGACCTTGAGAGGACCTGCACAAGCCACCTAGCATACATCATTGACGATATTAGATAATTTAGAGATTTTAAAAGATAATTTAAAAACACAATAGTTTATATAATATAGAGGAAGTATAACATAGTCTCAAAGCCATCTAGTACATCAAGAGTGATCAGGATTTAACCCGTACATGATATACAATACTGAAAAGAAGTAAAGACAATATGCAATAAACCTAAGTCTTTGATACATCAAATTACACCTCCCTAAAAAAGTATAAGCGGTCGTAATCAAGTATAGAACCCAACTAGTAGATTGGGGTCCATCCCACGAGGAAAATGATCTAGACTTAACTTTAATTCACAATTACGTCTATTTAGTCAATGTCTTTCCGAAAGCAGGTAATTAAAGGGGGGGGGGGGTTATGCAACAAGTTTCTTAAACAAATCTAAGTTAACAAGTAGATGAAATTAAAAATTGAGTTTTATCAAGTTGTGAGAATAACTAGGGTATATGTCCCTGCAGGTTCATAACGTCGTATTCCTAGCAATATAAACTCTTTCCAAGTGTTTTGAATGTAAAGTGACAAGTTATCTACCTCTGAATCCTTGGTCCGCCATCCAGAGAATTTCAACCCGTACCTTGGTCCGGATACGTGTGTTTAAGCTACTAAGCCTTACCTTTACCTCATCTTAGACATTATAGTCGATGTATTGCTTAGTTATTACTTCACACCAATCGACACTAACCTATTAGATAGTATTCCACTAAATATATGTTCGTATTTCTTTTGCTATTTCTACCTCCTTGGTCCGACAAGTAGAAACAAGATGATTTCTAACATTGGGCACCGTTAAAAGACTTCTCAAAGAAAGAATTATCAATACATGCAAAAACACTATTTTAGAATTGCTTAGTCGCTAGGACTACTTTGTTAATTACCCATGGTTCCCACAACCCTAGATGTGGATTTAGTTACTCTTGCAAGCAAGATCAAAATTCATAATATTGAATAAATAAATCATAAACTTACTTAACACTAAGAAGAAACCCATAAAATCAACTTGAAATTGCAAGATAATATGAAAAACCAAATCAGGAAATTGATTAATTGCTCAAAGTTTGCAACCACCAATATCCAACACAAAATAGAACAATTATAATAATAGCTAACCCCAACAAGGAGATTTTAATCCCCTATTTATAGAAAACATTGTCCAAAAGAAAAAAGGAATTGAAATAAGGAAAGTTCTAACCAAAAACGCGACTTCAATCGATGAACTAAGTGGAACGACGGTCCGTCGACTGCCTCCGTTAGTCCATAGTTGGAATAATTTTTCTTCACCGGATAACACCTTTTCTGAATCAAACAACGGAACAGCAGTACGGTCCGTCGATCTATCTATGCTCCGTCGATGCTCCTCCTTCGTTTCACACTTAGAATTTTGAAGAAGTCAGGTACTGGAACCTTCTCTGAACCAATCAACAGTTCAACAGTATGGTCCATCGATCATCGATGGACTGTCGTTTGCTTTTGTACTTCCATACTTAGTAAGATTTTCCTGATCTTCTCCTTTAGCTTGAACTACACATCAACAGTCACCACCTACCGTCCGTCGATGAGACGACAGACCGTCGATGACCTTCGTAGGTTGCAAATTTGCATTTTTTAGCTACCTTGTGTGTTTTCATCCTGGACATCTTTCCTATAAAACAAGACATAAAATTTTTTAAAACTACTACAAAAAGGCTCTAGACACACACAACTCTTAAAAAAAATGCATTGAAAACAATGTGTAACCACGATACATCAAAACCCTCAACTTAAATTCATTGCTTGTCCTCAAGCGACGCACAATGACTTAAAACAACATTCGTACAAATGTATAATCACATGGCTATCAAACCCAAGTTTTCTTTGATTTAGTGCAGGCTCACTCTCTTAGGTTCAACAAGCTAACTCATGCGGATCACACCATGCCACAAACTCACCTTGCCCAGACACCTCTACCATTTTGCCTTTCACCAAGGTACCAACTTTTTGATACCGCAACTTGTATCCTCACTTCAAAAGAAATCCTCATTTTTCACATAGTGATTATGAATTTGGGTACAAGGATCGTTGTTCACGCGCAAGAACAAGTTCAAATACAGTTAGTATTCTTCTCCATAGGCTTGCCTTTATTATCACTGCTTAGGTTCACTATACTAGACTCTAGGAATACGGTAAGGCTTTATTGGCTTGTAAAGTAGTCTTCGGGTTAGGCGTGGTACATTTTTAGTGACTTTTACGTACTTGACATTACCGCTAAGCTTACCTCTTTTCATTGCCTCTTAAATACCTGATATACCGTGGTTTCACGGTATTATTAATACTTTTTCCTTTTAAGTTTAGAGTGTCCAAAAGCCTTTTCGTGCTAATTTTTATATAAGTTTCTCCTTATTTGCAGGAAATCTGTCAAAAGATGAATGCGGAGGTTTTTGAGCGAAGAAATGCAGAAGAGACCACCTACGGAGCTTATGACGGTCCGTCATGCTTGTGACGGTCCGTAGGTGGCAGCGTAGTGCAGCTGCTGAAGGAAGATGGGGATGTCTGACCAAGTGTGGGGTTACGGAGTCCATGACGGTCCGTCGTGTCTATGACGGTACGTTCTGCAGGTTTGTCATAAAGTTCAGAGAAGTAGTCCCAGTACCCATATTCCAAGAGTTTAAGTGTTTTGAAACGAAGACCCTCGACGGACCGTTGTGCCAGTGACGATCCGTCATACTTGCCGTCGAGGGTAATGAAGAGAGCAGCAGAAGAAATTGCACAAGTATGGGACGACGGAGTCCATGATGGTCCGTCGTGACCACGACGATCCGTCGCGAGGTCCGTCGACCTAGCCGCGTTTTGACAGATTTCCAGCAAATAGAATCCTTGTTTACTTAGGTTTTTATTTTCTATAAATAGTTTGAAAAACCTCATTTTTGAGGTTAGACTTTGTATTATTAGGTAGACTCTGGATTATTTTGTTTGGCCTTTGATTATTTTGTAGACTCTTTGAGAGATTATTGATTATCTTGAGACTCTTATCATTGTTTGTTGGTGACTTTTGCTTACACAATCGGAAGATAAGACAAGCAAAGGGGTAAGTTGTATAGGTATTGAAGACCCTCTCACGGATCACCATTATCAGCACCCGAGCGAAGTCTATCTTCAGTCCCGCCACCATAGCTGCTACCTAAACCGCCTTATCCCATGTAAGGACATTATCAGCATTTGTGGGAGATAGTTGGTGTTGGACTAGCAAGAGGAAGAAATTGATCATAAAGGTGAGGTTCAATTTCTTGATTAACCCTCAGGGATCTCATACCTAATCATCCCTCTTACCATCGGTCGCCAGATGTTGATCCAACCATCGCTTAACCACCTCGCCCTATAGTCCTCTGAAATGCGCCACCATTTACAGTCTCCCACATATGGTTGAATTCTGGAGTAATTGGGGCCCATTGTGTTCCAATGGTGGGGGCATAAAGGAAACGACGTATGGTGGCCTCGAAACTATCAACCCGTCAGCCCCGATTGAGTACAGAGGTGAGTGGGTCCTATCTATGGAGCCTTTTAGAGTTGTCTCCTCACTATAGGTACCAAACTCTAAGCCACCCACTAGAACTTGTGCAGGTTGAACAATTTGTGCACCTCAAGGACTGTGTGCAAACTCCTCGTGAGGACTTGGCGCACCACTGTACCTAGCCGGATCATTACCCCCCCTTCTCATTCAGAATTTTTGCATCCCGGTACACCTGATAGTGTCCATCGTTGCACCACTAGTTTGGTTCCTCAGAAACATGAGCGGGATTACTTGCTCAGGGTGCAGTTGCAGACTTTGAGCTGGTAGCCTCATCAAAGAGGCTTGATTGTCCTGGCCCTCTGACCAAGTGGCTTCTGAGATACGGAACAGTAGGCAGTGTCCGCATTTGACGTAGAAGATTGGGCCTACCCTGAGGCAGAAATAGACTCGGACCCGGACGGTGAGTCCCCTTCAGAACTAGAACCAACCCCGGTTGGTGAGCCGGTCAGTGTGCACTCCTCATCAAACTGGGAGGTAATGACTACACCGAGAGTCAGCTTTCGGGGGGTTCCCCTTGTGACCCGTGCAGCTGTAGTTGGGGTTGTGACACCCAGAGGAATGTAGGCTGGGTCTTACTCATTATTGGAGTCTACGATCATCTGACGAGATGGGGCAACCAACTTGGATTTGCCCCTTTTTGCATAGACGATATCTTCCTTCGGAGCCAATTGTACCTGTAGAGTAGTTATTAGTCTCAACTCAGCATTACTACACACTCGAAGCACACAGGGCGAAGAAAAGTTTAGAAATAAACAACACAGTTGTAATCTGCAGATTCAAATTGACGGGCACTATAAATGGTCCGTCGACCAATCGATAGTCCGTTAATCAATCGACGGTCCGTCGATGGGATCCATCGTCTAACACTTAGAATTATTCAATTATAGGAGGGAAAACATACTTCTATGATGGAAATGACGAAATCGACAGACCATAGTCCACATTTGTCGTTTGATACTTAGGTTGATTTTAGAAGTTAGTGAAAGTTCTCTGATGCAAACGACGGATGTTCAAAATAGTTCGTCGATCAATCGACAGACCGTAGTCCACTTCCGTCGTTTAAAACTTGGACATTTTTAGGTCGTGCAGTTGACGGACCCCATCGACAGCCCGTCGATCTATCAACGATCTGTAGACTGGGTCTCATACTATTTGTCTGAGACAGATTTCAAGCCTTTATGCAAGGGCCAATTGTTAGACAAGCTTTTGCACAATCAAGTTTAGACAATGCAATTTTCACACCCTAAACACGAATTCATCATTCCTAGGGTTTCGCATTCAAATAACTTTTTCGTTCCAATTCAACCACAGTAAGAAACCCTAAGTTAGAATTGTCAGAAAAACAGAGATACCCACATTTTATATAGACTACAATGCTATACAATCACACTTTATCATTCCGAGGGACTTAATTACCCAATTTTTAGCATGAAATTTTAGCAAATATAGTCCCAAGGTCAAGACCCATTTCCAGATTCCTAATTGCAACTATGAAAAAAGATTCAAGTTTTCAGAGAAATCAAAAATACCTTTCTAAGTAGTGGGATGATTGTGTGCACTTGCACAATTTCAAGGAGTATCCCATGCGCCCAAACTCGATCACCGGCCGAAGAAAAATGGAGGAAGAAGAGAATTCTAGGGAAGAGAGTGTTTGGGAATGGAAAGTTTCTGATTTGTGAGTGATATGGTATTTGGAGAGGTTGAATTTTGGTAATAAAGAAAGGAAATAAAGGAAGAAAAGCAATTATGGAATAAAATCTTACAAGAAATTGAAGGAGGCAATGAATTTGAACCGTTTATGTCTTTTAATATTACTGGCTGGGTCGGCTCGGGTTGGGTCGCTGGCAGTTTGGACCGATAAAACCCCGTCGACAGTCCTTAGGTGAATTGACGGTCCGTTTCTTGGGATCGTTGATTACCTCAAGACTTAGAAAAAATAGGAAAACATACCTGGGATTTAGGAAACATGCTTGGGATCTGCACCAGACCATTTTCTGTAGATTTTTGGTTTTGCTCACTTAACATTTAACATCCTTTAGGCCATTCTTTTTGTGTATTTAAGACTCTTTTATGACACGGACCCTATACTAATCTCTAGCCAACATTTACACAAAAAAAATAAAAAATGAGAACAAGACAACATAGAAAGAACAACTATTTCTACAAAGAAAACAAAACCTATTGTTGTCTAGAGGATACATATCGGGTTTCCTCCCAAGAAGCACTTGATTTAACGTCGTGGCACGACGCAGACCCCTTGATTACTCAGACTTCATCAAGAAGGTAGGCCTCTACCATTTCACGCATACTCTTCGTATGTCTTAGATAGATCTTTATCCTTTGCCCGTTGACTGTGAACTTTGGGCCTTCCTTATTTGAAAACTCAACCACTCCATGTGGGAACACTTTAGAGATGAGGAATGGCCCTGTCCACTTGGACTTGAGTTTGCCCGGGAACAAGTGTAGCCTAGAATTGAATAGGAGCACCAAATCACCCAATGCAAATTCTCGCTTTTCAATCCTTTGGTAATGATATTTCTTCATCTTCTTTTTGTAGATGGCTGAACTTTCATAGGCTTTTAGGCGAAACTTATCTAGCTCATTCAATCCATTTAGTGTTTGTTCTGCCGCTTCAGTCCAGTCCAACTTCTGTTCCTTCATTGCCCACATTGACTTATGCTCTAGCTTGATCGGGAAGTGACAAGCCTTTCCATATACAAGTTGGTATGAAGGCATACCTATGGGAGTCTTGTATGCAGCGCGATAGGCCCAAAGAGCATCATCAAATCTCCTTGACCATTCCGTTCTATTAGCATTCACCATTTTTGCCACAATTTGTTTGATTTCACGATTGGACACCTCAACTTGCCCGCTAGTCTGTGGATGGTAAGGAGTAGCCACATTATGGAGAACACCACAGTTCTCTAATATCCCTTTGAACAATTTATTACAAAAGTGAGAGTCATCATCACTAATAATGGCCCCAAGTGTGCCAAATTTGGAGAAGATGTTCTTTTTCAAGAATGCGGTGACACTCTTCCCTTCACTTGTAGGAAGCGAAATTGCTTCACCCATTTCGACACATAGTCAACCACCACAAGAATATATTTCATCCTATGACAACTCACAAACGGTCCCATAAAGTCTATCCCCCATACATTAAATAGCTCAATCACCAGAATAGGATTCGGGGGGAGTTCTCGCCTCTTCGAAATTCCTCCATCTCGTTGGTACCGATCACATGATTTGGCAATATTTTTAGAATCTTGGTAAATGGTTTGCCAATAATACCCACACTGCAAGATCTTATGCGCAGTACGGATACCACTATGGTTCCCTCCAACAGGAGAGGAGTGACATGCCTCCAAAACACTCAACATCTCAGCCTCAGGTACACAACGACGAATCATCCCATCCACACTACTCTGGTATAAGTAAGGCTCATACCAAAAGAATTTATTCACATCATGCATGAACTTTTTACTCTAGTGGAAGGACAAGTCTGATGGCACTACATCACTTGCCAGATAATTCGCAAAATCTACGAACCATGGGATTAAATCTTGAGAAGCGGCCAATAGATGTTCATCAGAGAATGCATCATCAATTTCAGACTTTTCTCCTAATTCACGCATAGATTCATCCTCCAATCTAGACAAGTGCGGCAACTTGATTCTCAGTCCCCTTTCTTTATTTCACCTCAAAATCAAATTCTTGCACCAATAGTACCCATTTAATGAACCTTGGCTTAGCATCCATCTTCGCCATCAATTACCTCAAGGAAGAATGATTGGTATGCACCATGAACCTCGTGCCAAGCAAATAAGAGCAAAATTTCTCAAACGCAAATACCACTGTAAGAATTTCTTGTTCAGTTACCGTGTAGTTCTTTTGAGCTTCGTTTAGGACTTTACTTGCATAGTAGATGGGGTGAAGGATTTTATCCCTTATATGTCTCAATACAACACGAAGTGCAACCCCTTTCGCATCACACATCACATCAAATGGCTCACTCCAATCTGGTGAAATAATAATGGGTGAAAACACCAACTTCTCTTTCAACTCTCCAAATACCTTCATACAGGCTTCATCAAATAAAACTTAGATTCCTTCTTGAGCAGTTTGCACAAAGAATGTGCAATTTTGAAAAAAGCCTTAATAAACCTCCTATAAAAACCAGCATGCCCAAGAACACTTCTCACACCCTTGACAGAGATGGGTGGAGAAAGCTTCTCTATTACTTCCACTTTTGCTTGATCAACCTCTATCTCCTTCTTGGAGATGCGATGGCCCAACACAATGCCTTCTTTCACCATAAAGTGAAATTTCTCCCAATTTAGCACCAAATTACAATCCTAACATCTTTTAAGTACCTCAGCAAAATTACTTAAACACCAACTAAAAGAGTCTCCCACTACAGAAAAATCGCCCATGACACCTCAATAGTGTCTCCACCATATCATAGAATATCGACATCATACAATGCTGGAAAGTCACCAGTGCATTGCATAACCCAAATGACATCCTTTTGAAGGAAAATGTGCCATAAAGGCAAGTAAAGGTGGTCTTGTTTTGATCCTCATGAGCAATAAAGATTTGATTGTAGCCCGAATATCCATCAAGAAAACAATACCACCCTTTGCCTGCGAGTTTGTCTAACATCTTATCCATAAAGGGCATGGGGAAATGGTCCTTCTTAGTCCAATCATTAAACTTCTTGTATGCATGCAAACTATCCATTCGGTCACCGGCCGCATTGGAACAAGATCGTTCCTTTCATTATAAACCACTGTCATCCCACTCTTTTAAGGTATGCACTGAACAGGACACACCCAACTACTGTCTACAATAGGATAGATGACTCCGACATCCAACCACTTGATGATCTCTTTTTTCACTACCTCTTACATAGGTGGATTCAACCTTCTTTCGAGTTCAATACTTGGTTTCTGATCGGGCATGATTTGGATTTTATAGGAACAAATATCGGGAGGGATCCCAATAATGTCTGCAATAGTCCAACCAATGGATCTTTTGAACTTCTTCAATACCGACATAAAGCACTCTACTTGTGTTCCATTCAAATTCGCCGCAATTATCACCGGCAAAGTGTCATCTTTACCCAAGAACACATACCTCAAATGAGGTGGTAGATCCTTAAACTCTAATTTTGGGGCTTCCTGAATAGATGGTTTCGCAGGCGGCGTTTTGTGATACTTTATATCCAGCTCCAATTTCTTTGGCTTTGATCGATATTCGTTTCTTTCAAGTGCAACTAGCAAAGACGCATACTCTTCAATACCATCATTGTCAAAATTCATAATCAATGCCGCTAGTGCCTCGACACCTAGTCGCTCTTCAATTTGCACCTCAGATATACTCTAAACCGTGTAGGATATAGCAGATACCTTTGGAGCTCACCATTTTGCTTCATGGACCTACATATGTTAAAAGTTTCTTCTTCATTGTTCAGCCTAAACTTCATTTTCCCTTTTTCCATATCGATCAGTGCACACTCGCCGGCAAGGAATGACCTCTATAAAAGGATGGGCACCTCAAAATGAACCTCACAATCAAGAATCACAAAATCGGTCGAAAATATAAATTTTACCACTTTGACAAAAACATCATGGAGTATACCAATGGGCATTTTCAATGTTTGATCAGCCATCAGTAACCGCATCGTAGTAGGCTTTGGGTTACCCAAGCCTAATTTCTTATAAATGGAAAGAGGAATGATATTTATGGTCACACCAAGATCACATAGTTCTTTAGCAAAGTATAATAACACGATTGTACATGGAATAGTGAAAGCACCCGGATCTTCTTTCTTTTGCACATGAGGACTTGTAGCAATAACACTACAATGCTACATTATATCATTACCTTCAAAAATCACATATATCTCCTTAGCCACCATGTCCTTCATAAACTTAGCATAACAAGACATTTGTTCCAGATCTTCTATCAAAGGGACATTGATGAAAAGCTGTTTCAACATAGTGATAAATCGCCTGTATTTGCTATCTTCAGCCTTCTTCACTAATCTCTAAGGAAATGGTGGTTGAGGTCTAGGAATGGGGACCACTTTCTGAGATACCTCTGCTTCTTTCACCGCTTTCTCCACCAATTCACCACCTGTTTCTACTACCTCTTTATCTTTTATCATATCTCTTTCTACTATAGACAACATAGGAAGATCAATGGTTTGCCTACCCCCTCGAGTCTTGACTGCCATGCAATGCCCATTATTTTTGGATTTTGATAGTGTTACTAGGAAGGGGACATGTTGATGTGGGTTCATAGTAGTAGACAACTGAGCCATCTGCAACTCAAGGTTCTTAATTCAAAATGTGTGTGCATCCACCCTTTGTCCAATTTTATCTAGGTCAACCTTCATCTCCTTGACATTATCATCACTAACATCAAACCTCCTCCTCATCTTTCGTAGCATATCCTCAACTCGTGCCATATTACCTCCACCGTCCCTAGGAGCAACTTCCCATTTAGAGGGGGAATAAAGGGCCCACTCTGATTATTTCGGTTACCATAATTATTCGGTTAAAGTTATTGTCACGGTTGTAGTTCCCATCTCGGACATATTGACCCTCTCGGTTGTAGTTACCATAGTTCCGACCTTGGTTTCCTTGAACTTGGCACCAATTCTTCTAATTGGAGCCTTGGATATTTGGTCGAAACCTCCCCGTCTGATCATTGACTGCATAGGCATCCTCATCATAATAATATTCATCTACCGGCAATGGTGGTTTAGTCAAATAGTTCACCGCGTATACCTTCTATGCACCTTCACTCACATGTTTCAAGACAAACCCAAGCTTAGTTATCATCTATGGCAACTCTTCACGCATCTCATCTGCTGTTGGGTTGTTATTAGCTTGTACTGCGAAGGTATTTCTCTTAGTGTCTGACTTTGTAGTGCTATAAGCCTTGTTGTTTCGAGATATCTTCTCCAATTTCTCTACAATCTCAACATAAGTACATTCCTCATAAGATCTACCCGCAATAGTATCTAACACTGCCTTTTTATTGTCATCTTAACCTCTGTAGAAGTACTCTTTCAGCGACTCATCATCAATGCGTAGTTTTGGACACCTCTAACAAAGGAAGTAAATTTGTCCCAAGAGCTACTCACTGACTCTCTCAGTAGTGCCACAAAGTTATTAACTTTATCTTTGTGGTTAAGCTTCTTGGATATTGAGTAATACTTTGCCAAGAAAACATCTCAACTGATCCCAAGTATGAATGGAGTTGTAAGGAAGCTCAGTGAACCATATGGCGGCATCTCCTGTCTATGATAGAGGAAACACTCGAAACCCAATGACATTCATATCCAAGTTCGGTCTATCCAGACAAATCTTGGTCATAAGTCCTTCTAGCATTTGCTAATTTGATATGTCATTTCTAATGGCAGTCCTGCAAATAATCCCCTTGTGGTGAGCATCTACATCAGGCTACTCGTCACCATGAATGTATGCCCATGCAGTAAAGGAGGTAGGACAAGAGGTCCATTAGAATCATTGATGTTTACGTTGGCCCTATAGTAATAATAAGGTCATGGGGCTGGAGGCTGCATTCTCAACGCATTTTTCAATTGATTTTCAACACGAACTTGGTTGTGTGATTCAACCGGTAATGGAGGCTGATGGAATACCCCATCACCTTGATTTACTGGGTTCTATTGATTTTCCATCCTTCTAAAAGTGCGGTTAAGTTCGGTATCAAATGGAAAGAATGGTTCTCCTCAGCTCCGTGGACTTGACATACATTAGATCTAGACCCAAAAAAACAAAAACAAAAAGAAAAAGTCAAATGAGGAAATCATTGACTAAATTTCAATAGTGTAATTGAAGTTAATCAAAAATCCAGATTCCCCTGCAGTGCCAAAATTTGATACGCTTAAATTACACCTCCCTAAAGAAGTATAAGAAATCGTAATCAAGTAGAGAACCCAACTATATGGTTGGGGTTGATCCCACGAGGAAAATGGTCTACACTTAACTTTAATTCACAATTACGTCTATTTAGTCAATGTCTTTCCGAAAACAGGTAATTAAAGGGGAGGGTTTTATGCAACAAGTTTCTTAAAAAAATTTAAGTTAAGAAGTTAATGAAAGTAAATATTGAGTTCTATCAAATTGTGAGAATAACTAGGGTATATGTGTTCGCTACAGGTTGTGAGAATAACTAGGGTATATGTGTTCGCTAAAGGTTCATAACGCCGTATTCCTAGCAATATCAACTATTTTCTACTATTTTGCATGTAAAGTGACAAGTTATGTATCTCTAAATCCTTGGTCCGGCATCCAGAGAATTTCACCCCGTACCTTGGTAAGACTTGGTGTGTTTATGCTACTAACCCTTACCTTTACCTCATATTAGACATCATATTCGATGTGTGACTTAGTTATTACTTCACACCAATAGACACTAGCCTATTATATAGTATCCCACTAAATCTATGTTGATAATTCTTTTCCTATTCCTACCTCCTTGGTCCGAAAAGTAGTAACAAGACGAGTTCTAATGTTGGCCACCGTTAAAAAGACTTCTAAATGAAAGAATTATCAATACATGTAAAAATACTATTTTAGAATTGCTTAGCTGCTAGGACTACTTTCTTAATTATCCATGATTCCCACAACCCTAGTTGTGGATTTAGTTACTCATGCAAGCAAGATCACAATTCATAAGATTGAATAAAGAAATCATGAACTTACTTAACAATAAGAAGAAACCCAGAAAATCAACTTGAAATTGCAAGATAATTCGAAAAACCAAATCCGGAAATTGATTATTTGCTCAAAGTTTGTACCAAAAATCTCCAACACAAAATAGAACAAAAATAATAATAGTTAACCCCATAAATGAGTTTTTAATCCCTTATTTATAGAAAACATTGTCCTAAATAAAAAGTAAATCAATCGATGACCTCACTGGAATGACGGTCCGTCGACTGCCTCCGTCAGTCCATACTTGGAATAATTTTTTTTATCGGGTAACACCTTCTCTAAATCAAACTACGGACTAGTAGTATGGTTCGTCAATCCATATACGCCCCGTCTATGCTTTCCTTCATTCCACATTTTAAATCTTGAAGAAGTCAGGTACTGGAACCATTTCTGAACCAATCGACGGTTCACCTGTACGGTCCTTCAATCAATGATGGACCATCATTTTCTCTCGTGGTTCCACACATAGTCTGATTTCCCCGATCTTCTCTCTTAGCTTGAACTATACAGCGACAATCGACGGACCATTGATGGCCTTCGGAGGTCGCGAATCTGCAGTTTCTTTCAGCTGCCTTGTGTGTTTTCATCCTGGACATCTTTCCTGCAAAACAAGAATCAAATTTTTTTATAACTAATATAAAAAGTCTCTAGACACAAAAAACTCTTAAGAAAAATGCATTGAAAACACCGTGTGACCACGGTACATCAGTCCTCAGAACATAAGGACTCACCAATCTTCAACTCTCTAGATAAGGGGATTTAAATCTTGAGCATCAAACCTTACACTTTTATAAGCATGTGTTAGTACAAAAATGTACCTAGTATTATAACAATAAATATAAGTATAAAGTAATTCTAAAAGGACCTTCTCTTGATATTGAATGAACAAGCTAAATCATGAAGAAAAAGGGTTAGAATAATAAGTCATAAAACATAGTCAATGTAAGCTAACATCCTTAAAACATCCATTGCGGTACTTCTAGATGTAACCTTTAGTTTATTTTTGCATGAAATTTATCATAACGAACATTAAGACCACTTGAGCTACTAACATGGAATCTAGTGTCTACCCATCACCGAAAAGGGTGTCCTCCTTGCCAAGGTAAGACCGTGAACTTCTTACTCACATGGATAAAAGAACTAATGTCTATCCAAGACAATCATCCTATGGGGGAACATAGGTATGGGAGAAAGAGATTGCTACTAGAAGCCATACCTCAAGCTAGAATTGAGTTCCATCTCAATATCCTCTCTGTGCTAAGCGTGAATCCCACGAAATAGTCATTATCTTTACTTGTCTTATTATCCATTGAAAGGCACATCAAATAGACAATCCAAGGTAAAGTCATATTATCGCACACTGAAAGGTATAATTAAGCAACCAATCCAAGCTAGAGACATCATTAGATTAGCTCCTAAATCTTGACTTGAAGTTTAGTTGAGAAATCCTTTAAACTCTAAGAATAATTTATGTGAGAGACCCTTTTAACAATCATGATTTCTTGTGTATGTGAGAAATACTTTCACAACAACAACAACATGGACACTTTACTCTCATAACAAATTATATATTTTTTCATAAAGAATGTGTATATCTTCATAAACTCATGTTTCATGATTCAAATGCTTTATCATATGATAAATTCTAAAAGATATGGATTTCACATAGGTTCACGGGAACTCGACTTAGAAACATGAAATTTCTTAAATTCATGCATAAAATGACATAAAATAATCAATTGGATAAATATTGAGTGGAACACATGCCAATGGAGTAAATCCTAACTTTGTTGGGGAATTGAACTTTTCAAAATTGGAGAATTTAGGAATGTTATGGTGGAAAGGACGCTATAAGTTAATTAAATCATATCTTGATGCCAAAAGTTTGTTATTAATAGTGAAATTGGAGGCTTGGTTAGAAACCCTACCCTCATTGTTAAAACTTTAGAGAGAGAAATATTTTGGAGGATGACTTGGCTCCTTTTTTGGAATTTAAAAGATTGAATTGATTTGGGTGATTTTGGGATAAAAATAATTATATATGGAAAAGGACATAAGGAAAAACGACATAGTATTAAGTTAAAATAATTTTGAAAAGACACAAAATCCCTACCTTAAAACCTAATAAACGACATCAAAGATGCCTAAACGGACCGTTTAAGACCATTACGACCGGTCTAACGGGTCGTGAAGAAACCCTTCCTGATAGGGCTTCACTATTTCGGGCATAACTTTTTATTATAAGCTTGTAATTAGGCAAACTCAGTGAAATTGGAAAGAAGACTCAATTATCTTTAATTTGATAGGTTATGGTTCACATAATTCATTTTGTGCTAAAAGATATGATCGTTTAAAGTTGACCCTAAACTCTAAGTCTTATAAAGCCCTTTCATGGATTACTGCATGGTCCCTTTAGACATCAGTGACCCTCGACTAGTGACTAGGGGAGAAAACCTTCTATTTGACCCATCTAACGAAACCTTTGACGACCCATCAACATCAGCAAAGACCATCTGGGCGTCCTTCAAAGTGGATCTTTCTTGGGGAAGGGTTTGGAAGACCTCATAAGCCACAATTCAACACAAAATCTTGATGTTTGTGCACATACCAAACTATGATGGAAATACCATATCATTCAGTTTGTGGAAATGGCCTGTTATATGTGAATAATTTCTAAACATTTTTATATTTATGTGTATCAAAATCATAATGAAGATAACTAGTTTCACGATTTATGTCTGTCACAATCACATAAGTAGTTAATATAGAAACCAATTTGATGAACTTTAAATTTATATCATATTTGGACAAAAAATATTAATTACAAAAGCTACTTAATTTCTTAATCATACAATGAGGTTCTAATAAAATTCACTTGGTTTAGCAAATTATAAATCTTTTGTGAACCAAATTACTAAAAATAAGATGATAACAAAGAATGAGTAAAACAAATCAGAAAGGATTCAATAAAAAGAAGAAGAAAACAACACGAAATCACTCATGAATGATACAACCCAAGGAAAAGTTAAAACAGAGAAATTATCACACATACATGATACAACTAAAATTTGAACTTCAAAAAGAGATTGTTATGTGAATTTGTTTTCTCTTTTTTCATGTTGCAAACTTTTAAATAATGGTCGGAAATAGCAACAATGGAAAAGAGTAAATTTATACATTTTCTATAAATAAAGAAACAAAATGAAGAAAACACAAAGAAAATTAAGAAGAGACTCAAATTAAGAACGACAAAACTGTCACGACCCGATTTCTCGAGTCATGATGCCACCTACTATAATCTACAAAAAACCTAGAACAACAAGTAATGGGTATGAGGGCAAAAACTAAACAAGAGTAGGAAAAATTTAAGATAACAATATCGACAGATGGAAGCAAACCAAAACATAAATATATAAAAATAAAGATCCCTCCCAAAACATGATGTCACTAGTACAAAGCTACTAACAAAACAAGTACAAGACCCAAAAGTGGACCACAAAAACTAGATTGTCTCGAAAAGTACAAGAAAAGCTTATATATACAGATGGAGACTAAAATAGTACAAAATGCCGTGTTCTCACCCCCGTCTTCGGATCATACTTCTCAAAACTCAATCAACACTGACAACAGGTGCTCAAACCTGCATTATGAAAACAGATTCAGAACATAGCATAAGTACCAAAACAAAAGGTACCCAGTAGGAATCATAGGTCAACTGAGCTTGAAAAGTAAGATCTATGAAAAAAGGAATAACACAAAATAAGTAAACAATGAATTGCATAAGAATATAGAAAGAACTAAATAAAGTAATCTATAAGCTAACTACACCTAATTGGACCCCTAAAAGCTTAGAAGGTACACTCGTGCGCAAGTTTAATAAAAACATTTACGGACCCCCATAAGCTCAACGAGTACAGAAAATAAATATAAACAAAGAGAACTACATATGAGAACTCAAGACTGGAGAACATCGAACCAAAATGTCAACCTCGATTAGTAGAATCTAACAGTATGGAGGCCAAACCTCGAACCGGATTCTCACAGTAGTACCCAAGTAACCAATCACATGTATCAAGTAAATGAGGCCGAACCTATAACTTGATGCTCTGTATAAGTATTAATGTTATCGAGTTTGGACCTTGAAGCAAATGATCTTCGAAAATATCAATGAGGTTGGGGCTAGAGCTAAAACACAGATGCCCGAAAAAGGTGCCAATGTAGTTGCTGAAAGAGTCCCAATTGATACATGATCATAAATTCCTGTGGAACGTCGTACACACTTAGACATTTAATGTAAGTTATTTGAATCAAATCGAAACCCAACTTCAAATTGCGAAGCGGAACCTAGTGTCACCGATGTAACTCGTGAAGTCGTAGTATAAGAGAAATAAGGATAACTATCATTGGAGAAATAGTATCGCCTAGCTAAATCCCAAACTATCATGCATAAGTATGCTACACTAGTCTACATGGATCTAAGTCGGCCAAGTGATGTCAGGGAAAAATTAAGGCCTATCAGTTCTGACTTTCTTATCATGCATTTCTAAGGAAATCCCTAGTTAAACCTAAACTAAGACCCAATATACTTCAAATAAACAACAATCATGCATATAAGTACTCCACATCGCAAAGAGGGTCAATTGATAACATATAGCATGCTCACAGTTACACGGTAATTCACGAAATAGGCTAAATATGTGATTTCTAAATACCGATGTATGAATAAGAATTACCAAACCAAATCTCATCTAATGGACATGCATTCACACTCTCGAGCTCAATCTAAGAGAGGGAAATTGTAGCCGATAGTAGGCCGATCATGTTCACTATAAAACCATTTCTCCAGAGCTTTTCCTTTCCGAACGACCTCAAATTGCTTTTACACCATAAAAATAGATTCATAACATTAACACGTTCGCTTAGACACCAAAATGCAAGAAATAAAGACGTACCTATTTCGGTGTCAAAACGGGAAAAGTGGGACCTGCACTGGAAATTCAAGAATTAACCAAAAAATAGGTTCTTAAACACATCCGCAAACTTGTGTTCCAAATTGGAACACAATTTGGGGCTCGAAACAGACCTAACACAAACATGCAACGAACAACTCAAAGTTACACTAAAAGGGACGACAATGGAAATGACTATTTACAAGAAATTACCAAAAACGAGTGTCCAACTGCTGAAACCAACCACACCACGACAACACTTACGAAACCCCTCATAATCTAGGTTCTTAAAACACCAAGGACCTAAAATGGCCAAGAAATCATCTTCCAAAATATTCTAAAAAATGAGCTTGAAAAATGAGCTATTGAAGCAGCGAAATCATAAAGCTTAACTCCTATTAATCTTCAAATATGAATTCCAACAACACAAACACATTCTCCCCAATAAACCACTAAAGATAGCCCCAAGAACCATTAAAATTGGACATGAAATCAGATAGTTATGAAGGTTTGAAGTGTGAGAAATGAGGTCTTAAAAAGGCAAAACTGGTTGCTAAAAATCCCACAAAACTGGTCGTTAAGAGCCCAAAATCTAGTCTCAAAAAGAACTCACCAGATTTCAGCTTTTACTATTTTCTTCAAAGTCTCCGACGGGTGCACAAAACCCGATAAAGATAAAATAGATATGCTACCCTACTAAACTCTACATTCGGGACTAAACGAAAAAGTTGAAATTTACATCAGAGATCATCTCGATAAAAAGTAGGTCCCATACCCAAAGACCATTTAAGACCAAAATCCACCAAGGGGCTTGGAATGAGTTCGGTGGCCTCAAAATTCAAACGAAAGGTCGTTCTATACCAAACATGATATTTTGGGGCGAACCACACTGACATAATTTTCATCTGAGTACAATTTCTGAGAATGTTGACCAAAGTCAACCTTAGGCCAAATTTCAAAGGCTAAAATGCTAAATGATCAAAACTCGCATCGAAGGACTTGATACTCGTGCCAACCATACCCTCTGAAATTGCTTTTGAGGTCGTTTACATGAAGTTTTGACTAAACCCAACTATTCAAGTTTCAAAATCTCTAAAACAAGTAAACGAGCATAAAACCCAAAGGAACGATGAGGTGACCGAATAGTAAGCGCTAGCAAGTCATAAATAACTTGGGGTAGCTATTGGAACAATCTAAACGACGGAAAGAAGGCATTAAGGCAAAAAATCACCTGGAGGTTCATGACAACATCCACTACTAAAAGAACTTTCATCTACGAAAGTAAGGATAATGATATACTTGAGGTCTCAAATAAGTTGGGGAACTAATCCCACATATTTAGCTCTGTCTCCCAGGTAGTCTCCTCGACTGGACGGGGCCTCCAACGAACATTAATAGAAGTAATGGATGTCAACTGCAACTAAATGACATCTCTAGCTTGAATAGAAACCAGCTACTCTATAATGGTCATACGATCATCCAACTCAATTGAATCATATTGGAGCATATGTGACTTAACTGAAACATACCGGCGTATTATTGATACATGGAACATTGGGTGGACAACCAATAATGTTGGAGGTATAGCTAACTCATAGGAAACCACACAAACTGCTCTCAAAATCTCAAAAGGTCTTATATACTTGGGGCTAATTTTTGCCCTGCCTCCCGAATCTCATTATGCCCTTCATGGGCGATACTCGAAGAAATACCTGGTGGCGAACTACAAACCTCAATGGTCGACGCTTGTGATCCGCGTAACTCTGTTGTTTATCTGAGTCATCATGAGCCTATCCTGAATCACTCTCACCTGCTCCAAAGGCCTCCTGAAGAAAATTCGTACCACGCGGCCCAGGATATGTAGACTCAAAAAAACCAACTGGAGAGCGACAACGCCTTCCATATAAGGCCTCGAACGGGTCCATCTGAATACTAGAGCGGTAGATGTTTTTGTACACGAACTATGCCAAAGGTAGGTACTGGTCCCACTGACTTCCAAAATCCAAAACACAGGCCCGCAACATATCCTCAATGACCTAAATAGTACGCTCTAACTGGCCATCCATCAGTTTGTGAAATGTTGTGTTAAGGTGGACAAGAGTGCCCAAGTATTCCTGAAAACCCCTCCAAAAGCTGGAAGTGATTTGTGAACCCAGTCTAAAATGATAGAAACATGCATGTTAGAACCACCTCCCTAACGTATATACGAGCCAACCTCTCAACACTAAAGGTTGTATGAACAAGAAATAAGTATACTAACTTGGTCAACCGATCTACGGTGACCCAAATATTTTAAATCCCTCTAGAAGTCTGAGGCAACCCCATAATGAAGTCAAAAGTAATATGCTCCTAATTCCATCCTAGAATGGGTAATCTCTGGAACTCGCCACCAGGACTGAAATGCTTGGCCTTCACCTGGTTGCAACACAAACAACAAGATAAGTAGTGGGCAATATCTCTCCTCATACTGCTCCACCAATAATGATGCCTCAAATCACGATAAATCCTAGTTGTGCCCGTATGAATGAAATATCAGGAATCATGGGACTTGCTCATGATCAGCTGAATCAAACCCCTAGCTCTTAGAACACACAATTGACCATATCATCGAATCTAAAAACCCCACCGATTCTAAGGTACCCTGTCTAGCATAACCTTCCAACACCCTATCTCTGAGTACCACCAATGATTCATCCTCAAACTGAAAACGACAGATCCAATCTAAAGATGACTGAAGTCCCACATAGGATAACCCCCTTCTGGAATTTGAAAAATCAAATTTTATAATCTAATTAGCAAAGGGCTTGATGTCCTCAGCCAACGTTAGCTTCGAAACACAAAGAAAGGCTAGACTACACATACTCCTCGCCTTCAGACTCAAGGCATTTGCTATTATATTTGCCATATCCCGATGGTAGAGAATAGAGAGGTAATAGTCCTTCAAGGGCTCAATCAAACAAAATTGCCTCGAACGAAGGTCCCTCTTGATCATAATGTACTAGAAGCTCCAGTGATCTGTGTAGATATCTTAGCAAACACCATATATATAATTCCTCTAATCTTAAGCACGAAAACTACTACCTCTAACTCCAACTCATAGGTGGGATAGTTGCGCTCATGCTACTTAAATTGCCTCAATGCATAATCTGTAACTCGGCCTCGCTGCATCAATATACAACCAAAACTAACGCCAGATGTGTCATAATAGATCGTGAATCCCTCGTCCTAAACTAGAAGAGTCAATATGGAAGCAGCGGTAAGCAACACCTTCAGCTTTTGGAAGCTCATCTCACACTTCTATGAGCACACGAATGGAACCTTCTCGCGAGTAAACTGAGTCAAGGGGTTGTAATATAAGAAAAAGACCTAAACAAAGCGTCTGTAGTAAGTCGCTAACCTAATGAAACAATAAACCCCTGTAATAGAATTGGGCCTGCCCCAATCACGATTAACCTCAATCTTTGTCGAATCAACCCTTATCCCTCCTGAAACACCACGTGCCCTAATAATGTTATAAACTCAAGCTAAGTTTCGCACTATGAGAACTTGGCATAATGACGTTAATCTCTTAAAATCTAGAGCACTATCCTCAAATGATACATGCTCACTATGGCTACGCGAGTATACCAGTAGGTCATCAATGAAAATTATAACAAAAGAATCAAGGTATGGCCCGAACACACGTGTCATCAAGTCCATGAACTCATAGTGGTTGTAACGAGTCTAATATGCGGTCCTACGGATGTCCATTGTCCTAATTCTTAATTGATGGTACCCAGACCTCAAATAAATCTCAGAAAATATGGTGGCACCCTTAAGGTTATCAAACAAGCAATCAATACGAGGCATGGGGTAACAGTTCATCACAGTTGTGTTGTTCAACTACGTGTAGTCAATGCACATCCTCATAGTCCCATCCTTCTTCTTCACAAACAATACAGGATCACCCCATGATGAAATACTGGGACAGATGAACACCTTATCTAAGTTTTCCTCTAATTGAACAATGAACTCCCTGAGCTTTGCAAGAGTAATCCGGTTAGGAGAAATAGAAATAGGTCGGGTGTCGGGCTCCAAATCTATGTCAAAATCAATGTCACGCTCTAGGGGTAGGCCAAGTAGTTGTTTAGGGAACACATCTCACACATAGGCTAAATAAGCTAAATACCTAGAAGCAACCACCCACTTAGCGTGTAGAAAAGAGATGATCCTCATAGGTGAGTGACTATAAACACCCTACAACAACACTAGGGGGAATGCCAGTCATAGCTAAGGTAATGATCTAGGCGTAACAATCCAAGACCACACAGTAGGAGGATAACTAGTCCATACCCAAAATCGCATTGAAATCAACCATATATAGTAGAATAAGATCCACTATAGTATTATAACCCTGGATAGTCACTAAGCAAGATCAAAATACCGGATCCACTACTAAGGACTCTTTCACCCACTGGGTTTGAAACATGAATCGACTTTGCCAAGGACTCGTACCTCATACCCAAATGAGGATCAAAATAAATAAATACATATGAGAATGTGGACCCGGGATCAAATAATATTGTAGTAGGCTGATGGCATAATAAAAGCATACCTGTGTTGACATCGTTAGATGCCTCAGCCGCTGCCCTCGCTGGGACTGCGTAAAAATAGGTCTCAGCATCTATGCCTGGTGCGTCCGATCTACCACTTGACCTGTTTGCTTGAGCTCCACCTCTAGTACCCTATCGACTATCTCAACGGTCTTATTCCTAACCACCACCTCTATATGGAGGGGCACTATTGAAACGGGTCTAGGTTTAAGGAGGGCTAGTATAATCACCCCTCAGCCTCGTTGGGGGCACCCTATGGACTAATAGTCAATAGCATTACAATAAAAACATCCTAAAGCTGAACACCCTATAGTAACCCGACTGTAGTTGAAAGGAAGGGAATTTGATCCCTTCAAACTTTTTCCCGTACTAGGACCACCTTGCTAATGCTGACCTCTCTCAGAATCAGGTAATGCCGAATGGACTAACCTTGCTGGAACCTTTGGTGGGGACTATCATAGCAATCATTCCCCCTAGTCTGGGACTCATTGTAGCTTCCCTGGTAGCGTGCCCTTTTATTGCTGCCCCATTGGGCCTCTCAATGAATATGCTCTATAGATCGGGCATAGACAACCACATCAAGAAATGAGCGCCCGGCTGAAACCAAATGCTTTATTTCGACCCTCAGACAGTACCTCAACCTACGTACGAAACTATGAACTCTGTCCTCCTCCGTGGGCAGAATCATGGTGGCATGGAGAGACAACTCATGGAACCTCACCTTGTACTCTCACACTGTTATAGGTCCCTGCTCCAATCTGGTAATATGATCATGAAGCCTACCTCAGACACTCTGTGGTACGAATCGGTCAAACAAATCCTCTAGGAACTCACGCTAAGATATAGAAAGCAATCCAACTAGCCTAGATTCTTGATACGTGTGCCACCACTACCTAGTTGCCCACGAAACTGATGAGTTGTAAAGTCGGCTCCTATCAACTCCAAGAGGCCTAATGACTGTAGATGCTCCTTCCAAGTGAGTTGGAACTCGTGGGCATCCTCCCTAATTTCCCTTTAGAGTATCGGCAGTGCCAAACATTGGAATACCCAAAGAATCTTCTACATGCGCAGTGGAATCTCTAAGTCTAGCTTGGAGGCCACATGAACTAGTGGCGGCTGAACCTCTGGTGCCGTTACGACAAGCAGACCCTACGACGCTGGAGGGGAAGCTGAAGCTGGTGCTGGTGCCTAACGCATTTCCCCAATAAATGATAGTATCCAAGTCAAAAGTGCATGAAGATTAGGAGGTGCAACAAGTGGTTGTAGTGGCAGGGTTGGCCTCAACCCCATTGGTTTAACACCTCGGAAACCCAATGACCTAACCTAGAGCATTGCATTAGGAATAATGACTTAAAAATAGTTAAAATGTTATTTCTAGACCTAAATAATTATAATTAACTTGGTTTTGAAGTATTAGTTCCTAAATGTGAAGAAACAACCTTGACATCTGATGAACTAATAACTTAAGTTAGTGAGGTACTAGTGCTAGTGATGTAGTTCAAAGGAAACGTTAGGGTCTTGACCATGAAAAGATAACACATATGTGTTCATGTACCTAACTAGGTATTCAGGAGTTGAAGGCCAAGGGAAGAGTACCTATCTTAAGGGGCAAGCCAAGACCAAGAGCCAAGGCTGCCCCAAAAGAGAGACTACTGCCTCAAGCTTAACGGGTAGGACCACAACTCGTGGTCAACTTCACGACCCATCAAGTTTGTCATGGAGTTGCCTTGGCCTTAGAGGAAAGAGCTTCAAGTGTCTTAGACACGTTCCCAACCTTAATGAAAAGGACCACGACTATAGTTTGTGCGGGTGAGGGACGTTTGGAAGGGCTACTGACCAAGGCACCAAGAACCACCTGACGGGCTGTGGTGCATGTGCACACGCAAAGGGAGTTGGTCGTGAACTTCACTTGGAGTCTAGGATTGATGGATCGTTTTGGGAGGCTACTGCCTCACACTTCACAAGTACCACCACAAGCCGTTGAGCTTTTCACGCTCGTGGTGCCTGGACAGGGTCTGCATTTAAGAGTCAAGTTGGACTTTTATTTTAAAATCCAACTAAGTGAGGGGTGTTTTGGGTATTTTAGGGGTTGAGTATATATTGATTTTTAATTAATTTTTACCCTACTTAACCAATCAAAAACAAAAACCCCGAATTGGAATTAAAAGCTCCCCCTTCTCTCTAAATTCTCTCTACCCAAATACTCCAATAAAGAAAATTCACACTCCAAGACAAGGATCAATCTTCAAGGTTCTCAACCCATTTTCTTGGATAAGTCTCCATTAAGATATGGTTGTTTTAAGTCTTAGGATTCCTTTCCCCAAGAGGTCTTTTCAAAGATGATCTCAAAATTCCCCCAAAAAATCTAGGGTTTTACTCTTTACATGGCTCTTCTTCTAAAACGAAATCTATGAATCAATTATGATTAATTAAGGTTAGTTGGGGTTGTTTAGGTGTATAATGATGGCAAATTGTTGTTGTTCACTTCAAATCCCCTTGGACCCATGTTCTTAATTAATTAACATTAATTCATCTTAAATTTATGTAGTCTAAGTTTGCAATNCCTAAGTTTGCAATCCTTGGCCCAACATTTATGATCAAGCCCAAATTATAATACCAACTGACCAACCCAATATTCTCCAACATTAAATGAACCATCAACCCATTCCTATATAAACCCAAATGTGGGACTTTTTAAACAAAGTTACAATAAGGTTTCAAAATAAATGGGCGGTGACATAAGTCTTAAGTATTGGGTGTAGGTGACAATTATGTGATTAATGATTAAGGATTGTGGAGTTGCCCTCAAGTTTGTTAGTTGATAGTTTGGTCCAATCAATTAAATAAAGAATAAAATGGTAAATTGACTAAAACCTAATTTAACCAACTTTGGTGGGAATTAAAATTGGAGGAAGCCACCACCAAGCTGTACCAAAAGGGGAAATAAAATATTCCCCCCCACCTCTCGTCATATTCTTTTTCTTCCTCTTCTTCTTCGTATTTCTTTCTTGTTTGCTTGTCTTTCTTCTCAGTCTCTTTATCTTTTTCTTCTTCTTTTCGTACATTATTGGTTTTGGCTGCTAGTCCTTGAGCTTTCTTCTTTTCTTCTTGAATCAGATTTAACTAATTTAATAATGGCTTATATTTTGTTTGTTCTCAATTGAAACTACTTCATAAATGATTAGGGTCACACACCATTGTTTTGATATGTAAAATTAATAGTTCTTTGAAATCATTCATCATTATTTGGGCACCTGCAATTTTGTCAATGATTTGCATTCACGTTTCCAACAGATTGTTGTATGTTGCAACAATTGACTATTAGAACAAATTAAAGCCATATGTAGCAACAGAAAGATTATTTCAATAGCAACAAAATTGACAGATGTTGCAACATTTAACTTACACAAGCTGCAACATATAAGCTAGACAAGTAGCAACATATGACTTACATGTCACAATCGACATGATAGTTAAATAATACCCTTGTAAATCATTGTTTCAAGTGTTATATCATATTTTTATTTCTTAATTATGGTTTAAAGTACTAAAATTTTGTCCAATTTGACATTTTCCATTCTTAAATCGCTCAATTTATCGATTAAGTCATCCTTGAAGTGACATAAGTGACAACATATGCACGTTCTATTGGGAAAATTGCAACAGAAATGTCATATGTGGCAACATATGCACGTTCTGTTGGGACAATTGCAACAGAAATATCATATGTGGCAACATATGTATATCATAAAATGATCTTTTGGGGGGTAATTCAATTAAATTGTCACCTAATTCAACATGTAACACTAATATATAGTCATACAACATGTCTAAGTACAAAAGTATGGTCTAATACAACAACCTTCATCAATTCTATCAATTATTTTTACAAAGACATTCATTTACCACTAGTTCATCATACAATGACCAAGTAACTACATATGATAGTTATATAACACCCTTATAAATCGTTGTTTCAAGTGTTATAACATATTATTATTGTATAATTATGGTTCAAATTACTAAAATTTGGTCTTATTGGATATTTTTTCATTCTAAATTGCTCAATTTATTGATTAAGTCATCATTGAAATGAGATATGTAACAACATATGCCGTTCTATTTGAAAAATTGCAACAAAAATGTCATATGTTGCAACATATGTATATCATAAAATCGTCTTTGAGGGGTTAATAAAATTAAATTGTCACCTAAATCAACATGTAACGCTAATATATAGTCCTACAACATGTTTAAGTACAAAATTATAATCTAATCCTCAATTCTATCAATGATTTTTTATAAAAATTATCATATCACTAGTTCATCATACAATGATCAAGTAACTTCATATGAATATTACATAACATTGTTATAAATCGTTGTTCCAAGTGTTATAGCATATTTTTATTGCTTAATTATGGTCAAAAGTACTAAAATTTGGTCCGATTTGACATTTTTCCATTTTTAAATCGTTCAATTTATCGATTAACCCATTCTTGAAGTGACATATGTGGCAACATATACACGTCCTTTTGGAAAAATTGCAATAGACAAGTCATATGTGGCAACATATGTATATCATAAAATGGTTTTTATTTTTGGGTTAATTCAAATAAATTGTCACCTAATTCAACATGTAGTACTAATACATAGTCATACAACATGTCTAAGCATAAAAATATGATCTAATACAACAACTTTCATCAATTTTATCAATTATTTTTACAAAGACTATCATATCACTAGTTCATCATACAATGACCAAGTAACTTCATATGATGGTCATATAACACCCATGTAAATTGTTGTTCCAAGTGTTATAACATATTTTTATTGTTTAATTATGGTCCAATAAACTAACATTTGATCCAATTTTACATTTTTCCATTTCTAAATCGCTTAATTATCGATTAAGTCAACCTTGAAGTGACATATGTGACAACATATGCATGTTTTGTTGGAAAAATTGCAACAAAAATGTCATATGTGGCAACATGTACATCTTAAAATGTAATTTTTTGCCAGATAATATTTCAAAAGGAATAAAAACCCAACTATCCTACAAACAAATAAGTGATTAAAATCACTAAAAAGTACTGATTCAATATCAAAAACTATTATATTTTATCTTAGAAGATATCAACGATAAATTAGAAATATTAGGGCAACGACTCTTTGCTGTAGAAGAAAATTGCAACATATTACCAATGATGTTGTAGAAAACATAGCAACAATTTGAATTGTAAAGAAATAATGGAACAAGAAAAAAGAAAACAAAAATTAGAATAAATAAATAAATAAATTTGAAATATGAAATGAAATAACCTTTTATAGAGGAGAGGAGAGGAGAGAGGCAAAATGAAAGGATGATTCTTTTAGATATTTTTATTTTATTTTTTTAAAGTTTTTTTGTTAATTCGTAGTGTGACATCTGTTGCCACATATATCCTTTCTGTTGTGGTACATGCAGATAATTTTATAGTTTTTTTACAACAAGATTTATATGTTGCCACAGACAGCACATTTGTAACAATGAAATTTTGACAGATATCTCCTTTCTGTGACATATGTTACCACATATCTCCTTTCTGTGACATATGTTGCCACATATCTTCTTTCTGTGACATATCTTGCCACATATCTTCTTTCTGTGATATATGTTGCCACATATATTCATTATGTAACATATGTTGCCAAATTTCTTCTTTCTGTGACATATGTTGTCACATATCTTCTTTCTGTGACATATGTTGCCACATATCTTCTTTCTGTGATATATGTTACTACGTATCTTCTTTTTGTGACATATGTTGCCACATATATCCTTTCTGTTGGGGCACATATAGATAATTCTGTGGTTTTTTTACAACATAGGTTATATATGTTGCCACATACACCACATTTCTTCTTTTCATCATAATTGAAATTTGTTTCAATAAAAAAATCATTAATATTATCAACAAAAATAAACACTTCAATTGTTTTATACAACTTATCAACAAAAAAAATAATTTACGATGGTATACATAACCATCAATCTAATCAATGGTGGATATTGACGACTTTGACTTTTTTCTCTTTCTCGTTCTCTTTCTTTTTCAGTTTCTCCTTCTCCATCTCTAGGTACTTATCATTATCCTTCTTGTTCCCCTTGACTTTTGGGTTTGACTGTGATACAAAGCAGTAGTCATTGTTTTTTTCTTTCACTAATTATAGATAGTGATTGAGAAATAGATTTTTTCAATCTCCTGCACTTCAAATATTTGTGGAAAACTTAATAAAATTATATTTCTTAAATCATATGAACAAAATGGTCACAAAAAGAACAACAAAACAACAAAAAAATGAATTATTAGTTAATGTTAACATTAAATATACATTTTCTTAATTTATTGCTTTTGGGTTTGTTAATTTTCTTTCTAAAACAATAAATAATATGTATCATTACACTATTATTCATTTTTGACATCCATATAACGATTTATTCTTGATTAACCCAAAGAAAAAAGCTTAGTATTGTTTCAAAATTGTAAAATCTCTCAAAAAATGACTTACCCATTTTGATTTATTAAAAGGTGAGATTCTGAGATGGGTCAATATGCCTGGTAGATTGGATGATAATAATATATATTGGTGAAATAATTAGTTAGTTGATGGAATCCATGTCTCAGTATAGAGATTGATGATACACCTTTTATGAGAAGCTTGTAAGTTTTCATGTGTAAACCCGGCCGGTAGATTTATGAATCTGGCATATGAAATAAGTGAAGTATTGCTCTAAAAGAAGTTAATCATTGAATTAAATTCGTCAGTAATTTAATTTATTGATTAGTATCGGTAATCTTAACATGGGGAGTCAAATAAGTGTTTAGTGGTGAATTTCGAAATAAATAGAGGAGTTCAATTACGAATTTTTAGTGGAATGATTTGTAATTTATTGTGGTAAGAATAGTTCAAATTAATTATTTAGAATTATTTCCATAATAGGAAGCCTCAGTAATAAATTCTGTGGTCCCTCCAGTGCCCAATTTAACTAGAACTCAGAATCCTATTTTCTAGTAGAAGATGGAAAAGTAGCGTGTCTTTTTTTTTGAAGGGAGAAACGTGTGTTTTCAAGTTTTCTTGAAAAAAAAGGATTTGCTTTCTTCTCCTCTTTGGACTAGGAAGACATCTCTATAAATAGGGATTCTTCTAACCTAGATTAGGAAGAGTATTCTATACAATACTTGCCCACCCAAGTATTGAGAGAGTTCAATTGTTGATTGGGATTACTGTAGAAGACTATAGAACTGGAGTTGGATTTACTTCAAGATATCTGCATACGCTTCAAGAGGTAATCCTGAGTTAATTTTCAGCATACTTTGTATGTGATAACTATTTGTGATTGTTATTTATATTCATGCAAGATGTATGATTCTGGAATGCTTCCGCTGTGTATGCTATTTTCCAACAAGGGAAGATAAAATAATGGGGGAGAATATTTGTTTTCATAGTCAGATTTTTAGATTTTCTAAAGAGGAAGAAGAATAGAAGAGAGAACATTGAGAGAAGAAGAAGAAGAGAAAAACCTATTTTCATTTATTTTTTTTTCAAAAAAGAATGGTTTGGATAGAATTATAAAAGTTGAAAAAATGAAGCACTTTTTTGTATGTTAAAGAAGATTTAAAAGTCTTGAAAATGACATTTTGGTCCCAAATTTACTTAATTACATTTTAAAAATGATTTGACCAGCATTTGGTCAATTTGTTACCAAAAACCAAATGAAGACTTATTTGACACCTTTCATTTAATTTTCCCCCCAAACGTGTATAATACACCAAACGACCCCAACGTGTTCTTCTTCAGACGTGAAGGAACCTAGAAATTCAGCGAACGTCAACAATCGACATCAGCTTTAAACGGGCGCCTGCAGCAGCCGTTGTGTCCCATCCCTCTTTTCCCCCTTTCACGGAGTTCAGCTTTTTCCCATCCTATTTACTGTTGCATTGAAAAAGCACATGGTTTCAAATTTCAAACTGGAAAAATCCACCCATTCTCCCCCTAAATCGACCTCAAAATTCCTCTATATAAACCTTTATCTTCTTTAGTGTTGGGGGCACAGAAAATCGGGAAGAAAAAAAAAGATAGAGAAAAAATAGGGAGAAAAGAGAGAGAGACAATTTTCATCCTCTAATTCATTCCTTGAATGGCTTCGAAAGTTGAGATGAAGAGTTCACATATACATAATTTGCAATTTCTCGAGTTCATTAGAATCTCGTAAAGTCAAGGTTGTGGTAGAGGCTTCAGTGTTAATCCCGTCGAGTCTTAATCGCTGCCTCGAGAAAGGTACTCTCGCTTACTTTTATAACTCCATTTCAATGTAGCATATTGGGGTGTGTTCGATACTCTATGCGAAGATTGTTAACAAGAGTGTGTTGGTTCGATGGTTTGCTAGTCTATAATCTTGTTTTTTTTGGAGTTTTGGGCTACCAGTTTTAATCCCGCATCATTGAATTTTTCTTTAGTTCTGTTTGTTGTTATGTTCATTAGTTTGAATTGTTATCCATATAACTAGGTGAATCTCTGCCTCGCTTAACTCGAATTTCATTTTTAATGTACTGCTGTACAATTTCTATTTCTTCACTACTTACTTATAGTCTTAATCGTCTCCCTTGTCATTTTGATTCATCGTTATAGATTTCCATGTTAGCTAATCTCGTAGAGTTGATTTCAATTCTCACATAGATTGAATGATATCCATCTCTATTTTGTCTTTAACACATGATATTAATTTGTTTTACTACTTTGCTGCCATGTTTTCTCATTCTTTTCTTTTCACCTTTGTTTGTGTGCGAGTAAGTCGAAGGAAGAATTGATTTATTTCGAAACTAATATTTGTGTTTTAAGAGCTCTTGATTGTCTCTTTTTTTCCCTTGTCATCCTAAGCTTGTTTCTCGGTTTATTTTTTTAGGTCCTAGTGTGTCTCGGGTTCATTCTTTCTTATGTTTTAATTTGACTAAGCTTGACTTACTCATTGATTTGCTCTATCTTTTAGCCATCTTCATGACTAGTATTGGATAGAACTTAGTTGTTTTTTTTGTATAGTGTTATATTCATTGGATTTCTTCCTGTTGAGTATTGAATGTGTTCTTCTCTTAGATTTTATTTTGCTTTCATATTGTATTCCTGCATTTAGTTCATATATCAGCAATGGTGTAGGAATTTTGCCAACTCCTTGTTAATTAGTATTTTAGTGGAAGTATAGATCGGAAGTCAGGATCATTGATTTGATATATTTGCTTACTCTACACTTGCATTATTGTGTTATGGTTGCATTTGTCTCTTATAAAAAATGATAAATTCGTTAAATCGTTGGTTTATTGTTAGTAAACAATATCTTTGATAGGAGATTTGATACTTGATTCTAGTATGCATGAGTGTGATGTTGGGACTTTGTTTGTTAGAACTATATCTAAGTCTTGTTCTTTAAATTTATGCATAGATTGTCATATGCTTCTTTCCCTTTGTTAATCTGTTCATTGAACTAAGTGTTATTACTATTTATTTTCAAGCTAGCAAATGCTCAAAAATGTCGATTTGCTCACATGCCACATTATCTAGAAATGCTAATATATTGGGTTGTATTCATTATTAATAGCCTATAACTTTTTTCTTTTCTCCTTAAAAGATTTGATTGCTGATATGTTGTTACATGCTTAGAGAGTAATATTAATCGTCTTCTTATTATTTTTTCCTCCGCAAAACGCTATATTTTTCATTTATTCTTTTGACATATGAAACTTGCTCTGAGTTCACCATGAACTCCCATCTCCTCTCCTTGCATTTCTCATTGGCACAAATGCCCGACTTTACCTTTTATCGAGTCAGCCAAAGCAATAGGATGACGATACAGGGGCTGGAAATTGAAAACGTTGTTCCAGAAAGCTGTAAACACATTATATACACTAAATATACACTGGTATACAGATTCAGTGCAACACATACTAGGAAAAAACGTATATACAGGTTTGAGGCGTCAAGGTGGACTCAATACAGTTGGGATATGGGTCGATATGCAGGAAATGGTACTGATTTTCGAGCTGTATACACTGATATACGACTTATATATATACAAAAACGGGATTTTTGGTTAAACCTCAAACTTAGCAGCGAATTAGGCCTAAGAAATGCCTAAATTTAACCTCTCTCCTTTACTCTTAAATTATTTGATTGTGATTATTCATCTTTGTTGTTTATTAACTCTAACCTTTATTTTGTTTTGGTTTAACTTAATTAAATTCTCCAAAAGATGAACTAATTTCTTTTATGTTGGTTTGTTTGATTCAATGAAAATTTCATTTTATCAACTCTTGAATATATTTAGTGAAAAACTTTTATTTATGCTTCAATTAATTCAAAATAGTTTTTATTTCTTAATTAATCAAATTGTTTCAATTGTTATAAAAATGATTCGACAAAAATAATTTTAAATTAATCTAGTTTTGCCAAAATTCTAATTACTTGTAATTACTTCGATTAATATCCTTTTTTCTTAAGAAATTAAAATTTATTCTTTATTTAATTATTTTATCAAATTAGTTATTTTTTAAGAAAATAGTCAAGAATATATTTAACTAAGTCGTAGGATAACTGTGTTATCTGGCGCTTCTAATGCCTTAAAGACCTTCTTGAAGCGTAATAAGAACCTCTTACCCATTTTCTCTATATTTTTTTAAAGGCTTAACATGTTAGAGTCTTTTTAAATCAAGTTTTCTTTATTTCTTTAAAATATTAAGTGGCGACTCTTTTCAAAGTATTTTTCTTCAATTTTTTTATACTTAGAACATTTCAAAAAGTGATTTTTCTAAAGATAGTAAAATCCATAACGCTCCTATCAAGTGAGTTGGAACTCATGGGAGTCCTCCCAATCTCCCCTGAGAGTATCGGCAGTGCCAAACTTTGGAATACAGAATCTTCTGCTTGCGCAGTGGAACCTCTATGTCTAGCCACATGAAGTAGTGGCGGTTGAACCTCTGGTGCCGTTGCGACAAGCAGACCCTACGGCATAGGCGTGAGAGTTGAAGCTGGTGCTGGTGCTACTGGGTTGTGCCTACCGCATATCCCCAATAGTTGCTAGTATCTAAGTTAAAAAGGCATGAATATCAGGAGCTGCAACATGTGGTGGTGGTGGAAGGGATGGCCTCGACCCATTGGTGAAACACCTCAGAAACCCAATGACCTAAGCTAGAGTCTTGCATAGGAATAATGACTTGAAAATAGTTAAAATGATGTTTCTAGACCTAAACGAATGTCCGATGAACTAATAACCTAAGTTAGTGAGGTGCTAGTGCTAGTTATGTAGTTCAAAGGAAACATTTAGGGAGAAGTGCCTAGCTTAAGGGGCAAGCCAAGACCAAGATCCAAGGCTTCCCCAAAAGAGAGGCTACTGCCTCAAGCTCAACGAGCAAGATTACGACTCGTGGTCAACTTCACGACCCGTCAACTTGGTCGTGGAGTTTCCTTGGACTTAGGGGAAGGATCTCCAAGTTTCTTAGACACTTCCCCAACCTTCACAAGGAGGAACACGACTCGTGAAGGTGGGTGTGGAGTTGCTTTACTTTGTCTGAGTGAGGGACGTTTGGAGGGACTACTGACCAAGACACGACGAGCCACTTGACGGGCTGTGGTGCATGTGCACGGGCAAGGGGATGTGGTCGTGAACCTCAATTAGAGTCTAGGATTCATGTCCCGTTTTGTGAGACTACTGCCCCACACTTCATGAGCACCACCGCAAGCTGTTGAGCTCTTCATGCTCGTGGTGCCAGGACGGGGTCTGTATTTAAGAGTCAAGTTGGACTTAAATTTTAAAAGTCCAACTAAGTGAGGGATGTTTTGGGTATTTTAGGGGTTGAGTATATATTTGTTTTAAAGTCATTTTCACCCTACTTAACCAGTCAAAAACAAAACCTCCAAATTGGAATTAAAAGCTCCCCCTTATCGATACCCAAATACTCAATTGAAGAACATTCACACTCCAAGACAAGGATAAATCTTCAAGGTTCTCAACCCATTTTATTGGATAAGTCTCCATTAAGGTATGGTTGTTTTTACTTTTGGGATTTCTTTCCCCAAGAGGTCCTTTCTAATATGTTTACAAAATTGCCCCAAAAAATCTAGGGTTTTACTTTTTACATGGATCTTCTTCTAAAATGAAATCTATGAATCAATTATGATTAATTAGGGTTAGTTGGGTTTGTTTAGGTTTATAATGATGGTAAATAGTTGATGTTCACTTGAAATCCCCTTGGACCCCATGTTTTTTCCCAATTTGATAAATCTTGAATTTAGTGTGTTGGGTTGGTTGAGATGATTATTATAATTATTATGTTATGACTTCATGAATTTACTTATATTATGTGTTGGTTATGCATGATGGGTTTTGATTGAGGCTTCAAGTCCCTGAAAGGGAAAAAAAGGTATGAGTGTTGTTCCTCCATGGAACTTATATATGAAAAGTAAATCAATTAGGCGATGATGATTCTATATCTATGTGTTGTTGTGGTAATGATGATAATTTTCTCTAATCCTTAACCCTATACACTTGATTTAGGTATAATATGTGTATGCATGCTAAGGTAAATACTTCTCATGATGATAATGTGTGTTAAAGTGAAAGGTTTACTCACTTGCTAGTGTTTTAAAGTGAAAGAATTATTCTCACTTATGAATACCTATGAGCTCTTATGGTAAGATGTTATCATGTGTGTCTAGTAAAGACTAGTGTGAGCTTATGTAATGATTAATATTACTAATAAAGGGAATAAATGCTAGCACTGAGACATGAAAATGAGATGGAAGCTTTTACGTCTAGCAAGTATGGCCTCCCACATGGGTTCCTTATACATTTATCAAGTACGGGTTCCCGATAGATGTATTGTGTCATGAAATGGAAACCTTCTACGATTAGCAAGTTCGGGTTTCTAATAACAATCTCCTTGTCCCTTTACTATGTGCCTACTTAGGATTATAACTTAGTGGATCCACCTAGATAGCTAGTATGAAAGGTTCCACCTTAGGTAAGTGGAAGCCCTCTGTTTCCGGTGTGGGAGTAGAGTACCGGATTCCATGTTGCTAAGATAATCTATGTTGGTTATTGCAATCTTCCCCTAAATGTAATATTAAATGAGTGAATGAATGAAATGTTATGAACTCTCACTAGGATTTCTTGAGGGGTTCTACATAGTGGAAGGAAGGGTATGGGTTTTTTTTGCATTGCACCAGTATTGCTTGGGTTGCTTACATGTTGGGTTGATATTATGTTGGTTTGGCTTATGATCCTTACTTTATGTGCATATTGGGTTTTGCTTGACAAAAAGCATCTTTTAACAAATATGCCCTTTTATGCATGTTTTAGTGGTTTTATGTGCATAGTATCCATACTTAGTACATGTGATATACTAACCCATATTTTCTTACCTTTTCCCAAAAAATGTAGGTTTGGGTCGTTGAGGCATTTCTAGTCCATTCTAGAGGAAACTTTTTATTTTCTATCTCCAAGTGGTGAGTCCTCAAGTCCGAGGACAATACACCTATATTCTAGATTTAGTTCACTTTTCTTCTGTTGAGAGACTATGTTGTAATATCGGATTATAAGGCTTCCTATTGATGTAAGGGCTAAGTCCCAATTTCATAATTCATATGTCTTGATGGTATTGCGACACAAGTATAGATTTTATTTTCATACATAAAGTGAAGCTGAACTTCCAAAATAAAAGTTTTAAGTTTTCCGCTATTATTCTATGATATGTGCAATGATGAATGTTAAGGGTTGTACAAAACCTCCGAGAGGTCGAGTACGCCGTGTTTGACTAGGGGGTGCTCTCTGGTCATGAAAACTAACTGTGGAGGTACATATGATGCATGGAGCTCCTCCTCCCTTTCTCGGGCCGGTGTTGTGGCCCTTCCTCGACCTTGGGGTCATTCTAGAGGAAACTTGGATTTTCTATCTCCAAGTGGTGAGTCCTCAAGTCCGAGTACAATACACCTATATTCTAGATTTAGTTCACTTTTCTTCTGTTGAGAGACTATGTTGTAATATCGGATTATAAGGCTTCTATTGATGTAAGGACTAAGTCCCAATTTCTTAATTCATATGTCTAGATGGTATTGTGAGACAATTATAGATTTTATTTTCATATATAAAGTAAAGTTGAACTTCCAGAATAAAAGTTTTAAGTTTTCCGCTATTATTCTATGATATGTGCAATGATGAATGTTAAGGGCTTGTACAAAACCTCCGAGAGGTCGAGTACGCCGTGTCTGACTAGGAGGTTCTCTCGGGTCATGAAAACTAACTGTGGAGGTACATATGATGCATGGATCTCCTCCTCCCTATCTCGGGCCGGTGTTGTGGCCCTTCCTCGAGCCGAGGCTCTGTCTGCAAGCCCTCGAGTGCATCACCTTGGGTTGTAACACCTCACATTTGAGCCATCCTTTGAAAGAGTGGAACAAGTGATATTTCAAGGAACCACTAAGACACAATCTGCACAAAAGTGAAATGAAAGAGAAAATCTTCCTAAGCACATTTTATAGCCTCCTAAAGAAAAGCTATGGACGTCTTCGCAGGACTATACGAGTCATTTGCTGTGTACAAGTGAGACCGGTGAACATGTCTTTGATACCAACTTTTCATGACCCGATTTCTCGAGTTATGATGTAACCTACTATAACCCACAAGTAGGTAAGCCAACTCGTAACCCGTAACGACAAGTAATGGGTCTGAGGGAAGAAACTAAACAAGAGTAGGTAAAACTTAAAAAACAATACAAACAAGTGGAAGAAAACAAAAACATGTATATACAAACAAAGATCCCTCTCAAAGCCTGGAAGACACTAGTACAAAACTACTAACAAAACAGAGTACAAGTCCCAATAGTGGACCACAAAATTGAAATGTCTTGAAAGGTACAAGACATGTTTATATATACAGATGGAGACTTAAATAGTACAAAATGTCGTGTGCTTACCCCCGTATTTGGATCAAACTGCTCCAAACTCGATCAACACTGACTACTTGTTCTCCAACCTACATCATGAAAATAGTTGAAAAGCGTAGCATGAGTACTTAAACAACAGGTACCCAGTAGGCATCATAGACATACTGAGCTTGAAAAGTAAAAACAATATGAAAAGAAGGAATAACACAAACAGAGGTCAATAGCGGAAGTATAAGTAAACAATGGTCTACAAAAGAGTGTATAAAGAACTAAATAAAGTAATCTATAAGTTAACTACACCTAATTGTACCCCTAAAAGCCCAGAAGGTACACTAGTGCGCAAGTTTAATTAATTAAAACATGAATGGACCCCCATAATCCTGACGAGTACATACAATAACTATAAGCAAAGAGAACTGCATATGAAAACCCAAGACTGGAGAACATCGAACTAGAACGCCAACCACAATTAGTAGAATCTAATATTACAGAGGTCGGACCTCGAACCAAATGCTCACCAGAAGTACTGAAGTAACCAATCACAAGTATCAAGTAACTAAGCCCAAAAATCTAACCAGATTCTCTATATAGATATCCATGTGATCTTGCACGAACCTTGAACTGGATGGTCTTCGAAAGTATCAATGAGGTTGAGGCTGGAGCTCGAATTTGGGTTCCCGACAAATGTGTCAATGTAGTTACTGAAAGAGTCCCAATATATTCATGATTATTAATGTCTGTGGGCATTCCACGCTTAGTCATTTAATGTAAGTCCTTGGAACCGAATCGAAACCAAACTTTAAATCGCGGAGAAAAACCTAATGTCGCCGACGTAACTCATAAAGTTGTAGTATCACAGAAAACATGATAACTGTCGTTGGAGCAGGAGGATTTCCTAGCTAAGGCCCAAACTATCAAACTCAAGTCTGCTACACCAGTCTACAAGGATCTAAGACGTTCGAGCTACGTCAGGGAAAATCTAAGGCCTATTGGTTCTGAATAATGCATTTCTAAAACAAACCCTAGTCAAACCTAGACTAAGGCCCAACATGCTTCAAATAACAGTTATCAAGCATACAAATACTCAACATCAAAAATAGGGTCAATTGAGAACACATAGCATGCTCACAGTTACTCAATAATTCTCAAAATAGGCCGAAAACATGATTTGTAAACACCTATGCATGATTCAGTAACTACAAACCTAAATCCCTACTTACCGACATGCATTCACACTCTCGAGCTCGATCAAACAGAGGGAAATCATAGCCTATTGTAGGCCAATTACACACTCTTCAAAATCAGTTCTCCAGATCTTTCCATTTTTGGACGACCTCGAAATGCTTCCACGCTATCATAAATAGATTCACAGCATTATTACAGTTGTTTAGACACCAGAATTTTGAGAAACGAAGACAAACCAATTTCAGGGTCAAAATGGGAAGAAGAGGACCCGAACTGGATATTCCGTAATTAAACCCAAACTTAGGTTCTTAAACACCCTCCCAAACTTGTGTTCAGAATTGGAATATGATTCCTATGCACGAAACAGTCCCAACAAAAACATGCAACGGAAAACTCAAAGTTACACTGAAAGGGACAATAATGGCAGCAACTATGAACAAGAAATTACAAGAAACAAGGGTCCATATGTTGAAATCAAACACACCATGACAATCATTAGGAAAAACCGCACAATCTAGGCTCCTGAATAACCCAATTCAAAGCTACATTGGCAAAGAAATCATCTTCCAAAATTTCCCAAATATTGAGCTCGAAAATGAGTTATGGAAGCAGCTAAATCATAATTCTTACCTCCAACTAAGCTTTAAATATGAATTCCAACCACGCCAACACGTTCTCCTCGGAAAACCGCTTAAGATAGTTACGAAGGTTTGAAGTTTGAGAAATAAGGATGAAATGAGGTTTTAAAAAGGCAAAACTAATCGCTAAAAAGACCAGAAATATGGTCGTTCAAATCCCAAAATCTAGTTTTTAAAAGAGCTTCACAAGATTTCAGCTTTGGCTTTTTCTTCAAAGTCTTTGACAGGGTGCTCAGAATTCAATCAGGACCCTATAAAGATGAAACAGATATTCTACCCTACTAAATTTGATATTCAAACTCAATAGCGTTGTCAAAATTTACATCAGAGATTATCTCGATAAAAAGTATGTTTCAGATCCAAAGGCCATTTTAAACAAAAATCCATCCATGGGCTCAGAATGAGTTCGGAGGCCTCTGAAGTCAAAGAAAAGGTCATTCTAAACAAAACTTGACATTCCAGGGTTAAAGCGCTAATGAAATTTTTGTCTGAGGGCATTTTTCAAGATTGTTGACCAAGTCAACCTTAAGCTAAATATCAAAGGCTAAAACACTAAATGATCCAACCTCGCACTGAAGGCCTCAATACTTGTGCGAACCGTGCTACTAGGGTTGGGCATAAAGATAAAAAAAAAAAAACACCAACCCAAACAAATCCAAATTATTTTGGTATTTTTGTTTTCAGTATGTATTTTTATATTTTTCGATATTTGTTCAGCTTTTGCCATTTAATTTTTGTACTATTGGGTATTTCGGTGTACCAAAATATTTAATTTATAATATTATTTATATTTTATTAATATAAATAATAAATAGACAAAAATCAGTTAGGTCAAACTTTAGACTTTTACTTTTCTAATTTGCAGAATAGGAAATTCGGAGTAACACTATAGCAGGCAGCGGCACATTCCACACAACTTTCCTCCAGTTCGATCTTTCAGCCATCAATCACGTTCCACGGTACTTCCCACGTCTTCTAGTGACCGGCCAGCGGCCGACCATCACACACCACGCAAGAACGCCTCCGACCTGCATCACACAACAACGACCAATATCATGCAGAAGCCTTCGATCTCAAGCGATCGGTGAGGCGGCGACCACCATCAGGTATTTTAAATATTTCTTCTTCCATTTTAAGTTACAAAGTTTCAACATAAATATTTCTTCTTCCCTTTATTTTTCTTTTTGATTTTGCTTTTGTTAATAGTTACTTAGTTAGCGTGTGAATTCATTGTGAAATATTTTTTTATATAGCTGGTTGAACAAAATGTAGGTGTGGCTGATCAAAGTCGAACAAGTATGGCTGATTCTACGAATAATACACCTACTAATAGTAATGATGCGTCAATTGGCACGAAGGAAACCATAAAAAAAGAAATGAAATGGATCCTAGATCTCCTGCTTGGCAACACTTTGAATTTTTTTTGAAAATAATTATTAGTTAAAGCAAAGTGTTTACATTGTAAACAAAACTATGCTGTTAATACTACTAGAAATGGAGAAATGGACTGAGACAATATTTGACTAACCAATGTAAAATGTATAAGCCTCCGCATGTTGCATCTGGTATTAAAAATTGTTAAATATTCAAAGTAACAGTTCTTCTATAGAGACTTGGAAATTTGAGCAAGAGATAGATAGAAGAGATTTAGTTGAGATGATAATTGTAACATCTCACAACAAGAAACGACTAGAAAAGAGGTTCAAATCTGGAAATATATATTTTTGGTAAGAATAATAAAAATCTGGAAAATTGACCAAGTTGAAAAAGTGAGTTTCGGCCATTTTCAAACGTCCATAAATTCTAGATCAGGATGAGTTAGAGGTAGACCTTGTTATGGTTGGAAATCCTTTTGAAAGATCTTTCCAACGGTGCCAATTATGCATGAATTCAATATCGTATGAGTAAGTTATGCCTTTCGGTAGTTGCGCTGTTTGAATAAGGAATGTCCAATCCGGATTTTCAAATGGTGTTTTGGTCTTTTCCTTACCCCTTTTTTTTATTTCTGTTTTGGTAATATTCTTAGGGTCTAAACTGATAGAATTTAGTTTACACTTTTACCAAAAGAGTTAGGGTTTTTAAAGAAGATAAAAGAAAAGGAGAAGAGGATAAAAGAGAAGAGGAAGCAAGAACGTTCAAGATAGTCGAACTTCAACTTATGGAATTTGTCGGGGGTTATCCATTTCAATGTATGTGAGATATTCCCGTGTTGGGTAATTTAAACCACACACCAACTTGTTTAATTCATTGATTTTGAGTAGATTGATTGATGAAAATTGAAGTTCTTGAAAAATAGTGAATTCTTATTGGTTGAGTTGTTGCATGCCTATAGTTTATTTGATTCGTGTTTTCGGTTTGTTTTTTGAGTCTAATATATTAGGTATTGAGGGTATTAGTGTTTTCAAGTGTTTGGGGAAATATCCATGGATGTTTAGAAGGTTTAGAGATGTAAAAAAGAGAAGAAAAGTCGAAATGCACGTCCATAGGCCCTAGGGAGCTGCAACTTCCATAGCCCCACAGGATAGTCTCTGTCATAGGTCCTCGGGGCGGCGCACCAGCCAGAGCACCCCAACTTGGTCCCTAAAATTTGGGGCCTGGCGCCCCACGCTTCTCAGAGCGCCAAGGACGCCAGTTCTGCATTCATTCTCCATCTTTTTTACTAGTTCCTAAATGATGTAACCACGTTTCTTAGTTGATTCCAACACTCTATGGTACGGCTAAACATCATGAAATCATCCATAAACATAAGATCATGAATCTTAAATCCATAATCCAATTCAAGGAAACTTAAGATCGAAGTCAAAGAAGTTAAGAGTCAAGTTCAAAAGTTAAGAAGCAAGTCAAAGAAAGTTTTTAAAGTTTCCAAGAGTATTTAATAAACATGTTAAATTTATTTTAAGGCTCAAGTTACAAGTTAAGCAAAAATTAAAGATTTGGATTCAATTCTCAAAAGTTACAAGGGAACTAAGTATTCCCTAATAGTTAAGTTTCAAGTTAAGTAAAGAGTAAACATCGAAGTTCTTCCTTCAATGAAATAAAAGGGAACTAAGTATTTCCCGAAGAGTTGTTTCAAGACTCAAGTTTCAAGCTAAATAAAAGTAAAGAGTAAAGCGTAAAGAATTAAGTTGAATTTCTTTTCTTCAACGCAGACTAAGGATCCCTAAAGACATTTAAAATGTTTTTACATTTAAACAAGTATGGAAACTAAGTTTTTCAAAAAGCCTTCGGGCTAGTTTTCAGAAAAAGAGTTATAGCTTTATAGCCTTTGAGCTAAGTTTTTGAGCACTAATCTCAAATCACAGGAAAAGTTGTTTTTAAAACATACAAGATAAGTATATTTTTGGGAGTAGTATTAAGCACCGATGTGTGGATGCGAGTTTAATGGGTAGAAAAAGGTCATATTTTTTAGATGAATCCTTTTCAGAGTTTACTAGTGGATCCATTAGGAAATTCAGGTCCTATACTCTGGCAAGTTTAGGATAGTCCTTGGCAGCGAAAGGTAAAATGTTGCATGGTTCGTCAAGAGGTTCTACTTAGTATGAATGGGGTTATGGGACATCATTCATGCATTGCACGAGTAGACTTTGAGAGGAATCATGATGTCTTTTATTAAGATTACAAGTTTACATCAAATTATTTTGTATTTTTACATACATCTCAGAGTAAATTGTATCTTTGCATTCACAGAGTTGTAAACCATGTTTTAAACAACTTTCTTTATATTGCACATGTCTTTAAACTGCTATATAATGAAATGAGTTAGTTATAATGAGTTAGTTTTTCATGAGTTGCAAAGAGTCAAGGTAAGTGTTCCTTCTTACTCATTTTAAAGCTTAAGTTGTTGTTTAGCATTCCACTCGCGTACTCATACATTCAATGTACTGATGCCAGTTGGCCTGCACCGTATCATGATGCAGACACAGGTAACTAGGATTAGCATTCGGAGTACCGTTGATCTAGTGAGCAACTCAGAGTAAGTTGGTGAGGCTTCCTTCATTTCGGAGGACATCTTTATCATTCAAGTTATTGTTTTTAGTTTTCAGTTGTTAGGATGATTTGGGGTCCTGTCCCAACATCCCTCTTTATTATAGAGGGATCATAGGCAGATAGAGTTAGTTTCTTCAGTCTTTTCATTTCACTTGTAAACGATAAGACTTGAGTTTCCATTTTGGCTAAGTATTATTTTAGAGTTATTTCTTCAGTTATCTGTTGTGTTTAAGTCTTCCGTTGAGTTAAGTAAGCCAGGCCAAGGGTTCGATCAAGGACAAAAATGGTCATTGGGTGCCGGCCACGTTCAGGGTATAGGCTTGAGGCGAGACAATAATTTTGGATGAACTATGTTTTAGTTTTGTTGAAAAAGAAGGTTTTAAGAAGTTTATGAGTAAAGTCCAACTTCATTTTGGATTCCTTCTTGTAGAAACATAACAAGGGATTCTTACGAAGTTTATGCTGAATTGAAAACATATTTGAAAAAAGTCTTTAAGAGACATACAACCAAGAATTTGTCTCCCAACTGACACATGGACTTCGGTGCAAAGAATCAATTATATATGTTTGAATTCTCACATTATTGATAGGGACTGGGTGCTTCATAAAAGAATATTGAATTTTTTTCCTATCAATAATCATAAAGGTGAGCATTTGGCTGAGAGTATTTGTAATTGTTTACTTGATTGAAATTTGGAGAATGTCCTTACTATTACGGTTGATAATGCCTCTTCAAATGAGGTGACGGTTTTAGAGCTGTCCAAAACTAAATATGTGGGGAACTAATATGATGGATGTCACATCACTTTTTACGAGCACGGTAGAAGGGGTTTTCCAATTTAAGTGACGGTATTGAATTAGAGATTATTTTATTTTTTAAGAATCGCCACTTGGAATTGAGTTATGGTGTTCCTAGTCACCTTTATGTTTAATTCCTAACCTAAAGGAAAGGACTCTTTGTTTCGTTTGCAAACCACAAATTCAGGTAAGGAATTTTATTGACTGAATAGAAGGTATTAGGTATCCCTCGAGTCCCATTGTTCTCGCACAGTCGCTTTTATTGACTTATATTTATCTTGCTATATTTTTGGATAATTTGTGTCTACATGCCATAATTGATTATTTTTAATTATTGAATTTTTATTAGTCTTAAACTGGATGCATAACTGCATTCTCGATCTAGTAACAATCCTAAAAACGGGCTATGCTAAATAATACTTAATGTCTAGAATGCCTACGATTAGACTGGGTTCACACAGATTGCCGTAGAAGGTTGTAAGATTTTATTTCCCTAATGAAGAAGAGCTAGTCTGGGAGGGGTAAAACTCGAGTCCTCCTAATCAGTAGATTTCGAACCTGGAGGCCAATAAAATGGTGTCTAAGGGGTTAATATGTCATCTTGTGAGTATTAATGATTTAGATCATGACTTTCCTTCCATAGACTCAGTGCCTGTAGTAAATGAGTTCCAAGATGTATTTCCTGATGATTTTCCCGGAGTTCCTCCCCCTCGAGAGATTGACTTTAATATCGACTTTGAACCCTATACTAAACCAATTTCAATTCCTCCTTACAAAATTACTCCAGCTGAACTCAAAGAGTTGAAGCTGCAGTTAAAAGATCTCACTGATAAGGGTTTTATTAAGCCGACCATATCCCCTTGGAGCGCTCCAGTATTGTTTGTGAAAATGAATGATGGAACCCTTAGAATGTGTATCAATTATCTACAGCTCTATAAAGTCACTATTAAGAATAAGTATCCACTTCCCAGAACAGATGACTTGTTCGACCAACTCCAAGGTCTAGTTTCTTCTCAAATATTAATCTTTGTTCAGGGTACCATCAACTCAGGGTTAGGGATGGCGACATCCCTAAGATAGCCTTTCATACCCGTTATGGTCATTATGAGTTCCTAGTTATGTCATTTGGTCTCACAAATGCACTTGCTACATTTATGGATCTCACGAATAGGGTCTTTCGTGAATTACTTGACTCCTTCGTCATAGTATTCATTGATGAAATTCTCATCTACTCTAAGACCAAGGAAGAGCATGAACAACATTTTCTTCTTAGTCAGCAAGCGTGAATTCTTGCTTAGATCAGTGACCTTCCTTGGTCATGTTGTGTCCGACAAAGGTGTAGAGGAAGATCCCATGAAGAGTGAAGTTGTTAAGGACTAGCCAAAACCTCTTACTCCTATAGATATTTGTAGCTTCTTGGGATTGGATGGTTATTATCGCAGGTTCGTGGAAGGTTTTTCTTTAATTTCTGCCTCACAGACAGCTTTGACTAAGAAGAAGGCCAAGTTTGAATGGACAGAGGCTTGTGAGAAAAGTTTCCAGTAGCTCAAGGATAGACTCACTTCAGCCCCGGTGCTTACTTTTCCTGAGTGTGGTTAGAATTACACTGTGTATTTTGATGCATCTATGGTTGGTTTGGATTGTGTTCTTATGCAGGGTGGTAAGGTGATAGCTTATGCGTTCAGATAGCTCAAGGTCCATGAAAAGAATTATCCCACTCATGACCTGGAGTTGGAAGCTGTGGTGTTTGCACTGAAATTGTGGATGTGTTCACAGACCACAAGAGTCTCAGTACGTGTTCACACAAAGAGAGTTGAATCTACGTCAGTGGACATGGTTGGAGCTGTTGAAGGACTATGACATGAATGTCCACTACCATACAGGTAAGGCTAATGTTGTAGCTGATGCTTTGAGAAGGATGAGCATGGGAAGTACAACACGCGTGGAGTATGGGAAGAAGGAGTAAGTGAAAGATGTACATAGACTAGACAGACGGGATGTGCAGTTAGTTGACTCTACTAGTGGGGGTGTTTCAGTCCATCCTAATTCTGAATCATCCTTAGTAGTTGAAGTCAAGAAGGGTCAGCATCTTGATCTTGTGTTGATAGCGCTTAAGGACTCAGTGTTAGTTAAGATGAATGAGTCTTTTGCTTTGGGAGGTGACGACATACTTAGGTACCAGGACAGGCTGTGTGTACCAGATGTGGATGATTTATAGACTAGGATCGTTGCAGAGGCCCATGGTTCCATATATTCCATACATCCAGGTTCCACCAAGATATATCATGATCTTAAACAGATCTATAGGTGAGATGACATGAAGAAGGACATTGCAGATTATGTGGCCAAGTGTCCTAATTGTAAACAGGTTAAGGCAGAATATCTTAAGCCTGGCGGTCTTACTTAGATTATTGAGGTTCCGACTTGGAAGTTGGAGGACATTAATATGAACTTTGTGGTTGGTCTTCCGAAGGCTAGGAGACAACAAGACTCCATATGGGTTATTGTGGACAGGATGACTAAGTTTGCCCACTTTATCCCTGTGAAGTCTACTTACAAAGCCGAGGATTATGCGAAACCTACATTGATGAGATTGTGAGATGGCATGGGATTCCTTTGTCTATCATTTCAGATAGAGGAGCTCAGTTCACTTCACATTTCTAGAGATCCTTCCATAAGAGCTTTGGCACACAGGTGAAGCTTAGTACTGTCTTTCATCCTCAGACTGATGGGCAGGCAGAGCGCACATGTTGAGGGCGTGTGTGATTGACTTCACGGGTAGTTGGGACGACCATCTACCTTTGATAGAATTCTCGTATAATAACAACTATCACTCCAGCATTGGGATGGCACCGTTTGAGGCACTATATGGTAGGAGATGTAGGTCTCCAGTTGGGTGGTTCGAGGTTGGAGAGTCAACCATTTTGGGTCCAGAGATCATTCATAAGGCCTTAGAGAAAGTCAGAGTGATTAGGGACATGTTTACTACTGCTTAGAGTCGGTAGAAGTTTTATGCAGACAACAGAAAATGGACCTTAGAGTTTGATGTTGGTGACCAGGTCTATGTGAAGATATCACCTATGAAGGGGGTGATGAGGTTTGGAAGGAAAGGGAAGTTGATTCCGAGGTATGTGGGCCATATGAGATCCTACAACGTACGGGTGAGGTGGCCTATGAGTTCGCATTGCCTGCGGAGTCAGCTTCTGTTCATCCAGTCTTTCATGTCTCTATGTTGAAGAAGTGCCTAGGTGATCCAACATCGATTCTACACGTTAAAGGTTTGGGGGTTGAGGAAAATTTGTCCTATGAGGAGGTACCTGTTGAGATTTTAGACAGACAGGTCAAGCGGCTGAGGAACAAAGAGGTCGCCACAGTGAAGGTATTGTGCAGGAATCACCTTGTTGAGGATGCTACGTGGGAGGCCGAGGCCTATATGATATCCCGCTACCCTCATCTTTTAAGCTCTTGAGGTTAGACTTCCTTTTCTTAAGTCTAAGTTTCCTTATCTCTCCACTCGTTGTTGGTATTGCTTGTTTGTGAATAGAATTTATGTTATGATCTGACTGTCATTATGCTAGATAGTTAGTAGTGTCATTCGGGGACCAATGTTCCGAAGGGGGGGGGGGGGAAATAATNGGGAAATAATGTAACAACCCTAAAAAAATGGCTATGCTAAATAATGCTTAATGTGTCTAGAATGCCTATGATTAGACCGGTTCACACGGATTAATGCGCGTAAAACCAGACCTCTGAACCCTTGCAACAACCAAGTCAACTAACTTGGGGAGTTAGTTAATCTACAAAAGGTTGGGTCCAGCCATGTAGGGCTCCCGAATATGAAGATTTACCCGGATGAGTCTTTACCGGACATAAAAAGGGGAAATTTTAAGTTTGGAGGGTCTAGGGGTAAAATGGTCTTTTTCCAGGCTAAGGTTAGTATCGTAATTATCCTAAATATATAATTAATTATTTAATTAATCAGGTGGAGGCGCATTTTGGGGAGAGAGGGCCGAAAATTGACTCTTAGAGTGAAGTCTTGCTCCACCCGGGTTCGAACCTAGGTGGAAACAATGATTTAAATTATTTCTTTTATTTAAGTTGGTAAATTAATGTAATTAATTAATATTTATTATTTATTGGCTGATTTAAAATAAAAGGGAAATCAGATTTTTACCATTTAATAAAACCTTATTTGACTAAGTCCTAAACTAGACTCCTAAGCCTAAGAAAACTCTCATCTCTCACGCTCATCTCTCTCTCACGTCTTAATCATTCTCTTTCACGTTCTCTCTCCCAAAATAACGTACAAGAACATAATATTTACCAAAGTTTGTTACACTTGAAGAACTCACAATGAAAAATAAAATCAAATGCTAAGCAAAGTACGCTAGGCAAAGGGAGGGTTTTTCCGCCGAAAGTTTGGTGTTGAAACTTGGTTTTGGACGTGATTGTTGGAGAAGGTTTGGGAAGTAACTTCAAGGTTTGAATGTCATAAAAGGTATGGGTTCTCTTCTCTCTTGGTCTCTTTCCCAAGAGACCCCTTAAGGTTCAGTATATTCTAATCTGAAAACTAGGATTGTTCCCCGTTGCATGTCCCTGCCACTAGCTCCCATTGATTCATAGGTTGGGTATGTTTATTGGTAGATATTAGGCATGTAATGTGTTTTCGTGATGAATGTGTTCATGAATGTGTGTTTGGAATCGTATGAATGACATTCTATGTTTTCTGAATATATGACTTACGTGCATTTGGGTGTATTGCCGTGACTATTGTTCACGAATTAGGACTTGAAATGGCATGCTAGTTCTTTGTATTTTATGTACAAATGCTTATGTAAATCGCGATGTTCATATGAATTATAATATGGCTAAATTGAGTGAGAAACTCTTGGCTAAAAGAATCCATGAAAATGCACCTAAAACGTTATAAATGAACCATGAAATTTGCTTAAGGACTAATGTGTAACTTGATGAAAAAGATGCTGAAAAAAAATTGAAATCATGAAAATAAGTAATGAGAGGAGTGGGATTCGAACCCACAACCTCTCAGACAGACTTAAGGAAATTAAAAGAAAATAAATGTTGAGGCGTGTGTGAATCGACCCACGGCCTCTAGGCTGATGTAGGGATTAAAGAGAAAAATAAAGTTAGGTTGTGTGGATTCAAACCCACACCCTCATGGTCAACTCGAAATAGTCAAGGAAAAAGAAATTAAAATAAAAGGGGCTGTGGGGGTTCGATCCCACAACCCCTCGGCCAAGAAAGAGAAAATTTAAAGAAAAGAAATTAAAAGGAAATGAAGGCATTGGGGCTTGATCTTGGGTCCCCAAGCCGTGTGGACCAAAATAAAATAAATGAAAAATGTAAGTGTTGTCCAAGGGATTCGAAACCGAGTCCCCTTGCCCAAATATCATATTGATACATAAGTCATACGTAAATTGAATGTTCAAGAATAATGTTGTCACTTAGATCAAAATCGAGATCTTGGCATACATACAATATGCATAAGTCTTGTACCATATAATCTTAGGAAGATAAGAATCACTTAAACGAACTATGAATGAAGCCTCATGGTTTGTATGTATAGACCCACAAGTCTAGCATACGTTTAAAAATAAATGAACCTAAGATATATGTAATGAAATAATGTAACCCTAGAAAGGTCAAGTACGAGTGTAAAACACACTAAATGGCCAAGCGCATTGGCATACGATGAAATGAATATTATGTAATGAAATAATGAAACCCACGAATGATTAAGTAAGAGTGTGAAACACACAAATGGCCCAGTGCATTGGCATATGATGAAATGAACCTTCACGAAAAAGGGGTGGGTAGTTATGAAGAGCAAATGTGCTAATGTTAATGAATGTGGTGACAACATGATAAGAGGCAAATGTGAAGGATGAGAGTAATCTCAAATGCGCCTAAGTAAATGTTACCAAAACGTACTCATTTATGAGAGTGTAAAGTTAATGAAGAGACCAGTCTCTATGAACACTCTAATTAAAGTATTGAGAATAATGTATACTTAATACTAATGATGAGATGAGAAATCATCTATTGAGCTATGATGTCCTCATACTAGAAGCCAACTTCCATGACATATGAGTTGAATGTAATGGAACTTTATACTCAGCTCTGATAGGCTAGCTATGAGCGGTGATGCCTTCTTTTGGGAAGGGTGGAGGTTCACATAACTCTCATGAGATGAGACTGTCCGGCATGCCGAGTATGGGTCTCCTTACATCTCCTAGTGTTCGAACCTATACTACCAATATAAGGATCTGGCGGGGTTCAATTCCCATGTACGCTAGCATGTTTTGGGTCACTTTGGCCGGTGATTCCACCTCTTTCGGTGTGAGGGAGACACTGGATTTCATGATGCTCACATGATCTATGTCGGTTAAAGTTAAAGTTTCCAATGAATGAATGAGGCCAACCTCAAATTATGCACATAATGAAATGAAAGATACCAAAGGTGTTGGGATAGGATAATAAAGAGGTGAGCTAGACTTATGTAATGACACTAGGTCATTCTTGATCCTTGCACAACAAACCCGATGAAAGTCTTAAACTACATTCTAGGTATAGCTTGTGTTTACACTAGCTTATGAATGAGTGAAATGAAGTACGTATGAACGAGTGAAGTAGGCTCTGTGTTTGCTAAAAAAGGCTCCCTAGTTGAGGTCCCATATGTTGAGCCCTCGTTTTTGGGAAGTCTTAATGTTAAGTCCATGATTCCAGGGTCTCATGGCATATGAATGAATTATATGAAAGATTCTATGCGCTATATGCAATGTGATATGTGCTATGTGTAAGATGTTATATGTTGTGTGCAATATGATACGTGTGATGATGCATCTTACTCTCATGGCATGACTTTCCTAATCCAAATTTGGCAAGTCTACTGACTTAACTTTCCATAAATCATGTTGTTAGGAAAGAGCTATTTTACTCATGCATGTCCTTGGTGTGTGCTTGAATATACTCATACTTAGTACAAGCGTGTACTAAGCCCATAAAACTCTATACTTTAAGGTGCAGGCACAAGTGGACGCTAGAGCTTACAGGTTGACGTTGCAGCTATTCAGATGTGGAGCTTTCATCCCGTCTAGGTAGGCCCTCATGCGTTTGAGTATGTTTACCATTATTATCTAGCTTAGATGTAGGCTTTAGCTAGTGGAGCATGTTCCACTAGTGTTTCTATCCACTTTCATTTAAGACATTGTATTAGTTTCGTTTTGGCAAGAATATGTTTAATGCAATTATCAACTGTTTCTTTCATTTGATTATCTCTATATTAGATGGTTGATTTGTGAACTCCTATGATGTTAAGTTTAAATTGTTTAACATGAAATAAGAAAAAAAAAATTCATATTTTTCCGCTAAAATTAATCTAGATGAAGTAAGAATGACGTATCTAGTCTTGTCTGCGACCTCTGAGAGGTCAACGACGCCGGTCTCGTCTGGGGTCTAGACTAAAGTCGTGATATATCTTGACATTTAGAGCCATAACTGTTTTTCCCTCTCGAGTTCATCACACCTAATAATCTCAATTTATACCTCTTTGTTTGAATTAACAAAAAATAATTATTAAAACAATTTGGACAAGATGCGTCACCACATCCTTTAGTTTCTTTTAATTATTTCAAAGAAAGATGTGCAACCACATTCTTAATTGAAACCATTTTTTATCATGCATAATACCCATCTAATACTATAAAAAAATATAAATAAAATCAATCTAAGCTTCTAGGATACAATATAAATTTTGGGTTATTTCGTATTCTTTTATTTTTATTTGCTCTTAAAGTTAAGGTTAATATTAAGCCTCCACACATAATGTTTTTGTTATTTTTAGGGATAATGCATAAGTACCCTCTCAACCTATGCCAAAAATTTCAGAAACACACTTATACTACACTAAGGTCCTATTATCCCCCCGAACTTATTTTCGGCCTACGTGACACTATCTTGTGGGCCCAACACTGGTTGATTTTTTTCAAGTTAGTGCCACGTAGGGGAAAAGAGGTAGAATACTTATAAAATAAGTTCAGGAGGTTAATAGGACCTTAGTATAGTATAAGTGTGTCTCTGGGATTTCGGGTATAGGTTGAGGGGGTACTTGTGCATTTTCCCTATTTTTTTAATCTTAAAGCTAATGAAATAATTAGGTATACACATGTTCTAACTTCTTATTAATTCAAACAAAACAATGACGAATTGCTAAAAATAAATCTCATCCTTTGTTTTATAAATAGACAACAACAAATTTTCATCAAATAAAGCTATTTAAAAAGTGATATAACTCTTAACACATTATTCATTTCAATCAAATTATGAATAAACCAAAAGTGTAAGAAACTAAAAAATAAATACATCAAATTCCATCAAGGTAAATTTTAACCTTAAATGAAAAGAATAAGTACCGCAATATCTTGACAAAACCACGATAAGAACACTCACAATTTTCAGTGTGAATGTGTTTTTTTTTTTTGTAGTGGGCAAATTGTATATTGCTGCTTTCGTGCACTTTTTGGTTTTGTATTCTTTTTCTTTGTAGTGTTATGGTGTGTGGGTTGTGTATTTATTGAATATGTGTGTATCTTTTGTTGTGTGCTAATTATTTTTCTTTTTTGCCTGTTTTTTTCGTCCGTCTATGTATTGTTGTTTTGTTGTATATATGTGTGTGTTTGTATAAGGAAAATAGGGGGAAGTGGGGTTCAGTGGTGTGAGGGATGGTGAGTTGTGTGTGCTACGTGGTAGTGAAGTGGGGAGATTATGGTGTAATGGAATGAGGATAATAACTGTTTATTATAAATTAAATATATAAAATTTATAAAAATAAATATATTAATTGTTTTGAAATGATAAAAAAAAATACTAAATTGTTAATTTAAAAATATAATTAAGAAACACTGTTTTAAATCTAAAAATAAAACTTACCTTAAAAGTGATTCTATTTTTGTTGTTTTCAAATATTTTTAAATAAACTTAGTAAAATAAGAAAAAAGTCAAAATATTTAATTTTGATTTTAATAAAAAATATTTAAGCTCTAGAAATGGTGTAAAATTTTAGGTTCCGTCAAAAATTACGTGTCTACAGTTTGCCCCTCTTTGACTGGAAATATTGCTTCCCAGTATACACGTAAGTGTACGACGTCGTGCAAGTAATATAGTTTCTTTTGAAATGATTTATTGTTCCCAAGGGACTTATGATCAACTTATATCCACACTTAATTCCACAACTAAAGAGAAAAGTAACTACACCGCAGGTTGAATGTTTTATGATTAACTAAAACTATTATGAATTGAATATAAAGTAAACAATAGTGAACGACTTTGATGTAATGTTTCAGTCAAGATTAAAAATAATTGCAGAGCTACAAAATATTATGAATGTCATGCATCATAAGATCGCCTTAGAACTAACTTCAGTTGTCAAATTACTCGTTTACAGGTTTGATAGTATGATCCGGGTTAACCACCTTTCGTCGCCTACCCAAGTTAGCTATCTAACTACACCATTGAGATGAGAAAATAAAATAACTGGTGAGCATTTATATTTCATCCTATTTTGTAACCAAGCAAGGTGTTCATCTTTTGGGCGTCACTCATGAACACTAATCGCCTCAAATTAATGGGCTGATCGAGCACTCTATATTCTCTTATCTATCTGACTTATCCTATGGTCAATTCAAGGTTAGACACTAAATTTTTTCCCAGATGACCAGTCAAGAAATAGTAAAACAAGAATATTAAAGTAATTTGAATTGACAATCGAAGATTTACCCATAAAGCATCAAATATTCAACAATTGATTCGTAGCTGCAGCCCCAGAACTAGGGAGTTTAGCTACTCATACTCATACTGTTCAAGAAAAGATAATTGTTCATAAACAAAATTGTAAAATAGAAGAGTTAAGATGATTACAAACTTGATTCTTGCCCTTGCACAGTAAAAAAAAATCCAACCTTCACAATGTATGGTAGCCCTAGGATCTATTTATAGTAGTAGACAAAGTCCAATACAAATCCTATTCAAATCGGAACTCTTATTTAATGTTTAAAACTTAAAGAAGTCAGTGAGGCAGCACTCCTCCATCATGCCTAGCAGTATCTAGCACTCTGCACATCCTGGCGTGGCGCGCCTTCATAACTCCTAGAGAGCTTCTCTGCGTGTAGAGCTTTGGTGCTGAGCGACAAGCCCTGGTGCGGTGTGCTTGCCAGTGCGCCTCACCTAGTTTCTTCACACTTAGTAGTTTTTCCACGTCCGTCTCTTTTCCTTGTTTTCCTTCGTCCCAACTCCAAATTCTTTGAGAGTTCCTGAAATTACTAATCATGTAAGTGCTTGATCAACAAAACCAACCACCATATCAACCTAATAACTAAAGATTGTCCTCAATCACACAAAAATATGGGCCATTATCACCTACTTAGGCATATAAATATGCCCAAGATTAGGAAACACGAAGAGTTTTTAGACAAAGAAGTAGATAACGTGACAAATTTTGACCGAACTTGTATTTGAAGGAAAAAATTATGCGACTGAGTCTTGGTTTGGGACATCCTACATACGTGTAGTTCATGGAGATGAGTTTATAAGTTAGGAGTAAAGCGTGGTTCTGTCAAGGCTCCGTGTCGCAACTCTTATCCTTACATAAAAAAATGAAAGCTAATAGTGAAAAGGAAAATAAAAGTACAAGCTCCTATATATGCAACTTCCCTTGAGTCTTCACTTGAGTCTTGACTTTCAGATATCACCTTGATTTTTTGAGAGAATATCTTGATCTTGAATTGAATTTGATGATTAACTTTCCACTTACAGTGAGTGTTTTGTCACTCTTCAAAATTATAATTCGAATATGTTCTTGAGTGACTGCATATTTTCTTGATCAGAAGCTAAATAGAATTACATGTTAGGAAGTCAGGTTGCTACATGCATTGAAGAAGCTGATTCTGGCTATCATGAGATTGATCATTCTGAAAAGACTTAAAACTTTATTCTTGAATTTCAAATTCACGTTTCGCTTGAGGAAACCTAAAAACCATCACAAACAAAAGATATAAATAAAATTTTTGCCCAAGTTTTTATTGCAAAATATTTTGTAAGTCATGAACAAATGTAATAAAAAATATTAACTCAGTTTACCATAGGAGTAAATAAAAATAACGTCTTCGACTAGGAAGTGTTTATCCTAGGAGAAAAAGGAAAAATAGTAGTCTCATACTAGAAGTGTTTATCCTAGGAGAAAAAAATAATATCCCAGACTGGGAAGTGCTTATCATAGGATAAAAATAAAAATTAGCGGTCTCAGACTAGAAAATGTTTATCTTAGGAGAAAATAAAAATAACAGTCTCAGACTAGGAAGTGTTTGTCTTAGGAGAAAGTAGAAAATACTGTATCAGACTAGGAAGTGTTTATTCTAGGAGAAAAATAAAAATAACGATCTCAGACTAGAAAGTGTTTATCCGAGGAGAAAATAACAATAACTGTATCAGAATAAGAAGTGTTTATCCTAGGAGAAAACAACGATTTCATACTAGGAACTGTTTCTCCTAGGAGAAAAATAAAACAACAACCTCAAACTAGGACGTGTTTATCATAGGAGCAAAATAAATAAAGTCTCAAACTAGGAAGTGTTTATCCTAGGAGAAATTGAAAATAACGATCTCAGACTAGAAATTTTTATCCTAGGAGAAATTAAAAAATAACGTCTCAGACTAGGAAGTGTTTATCCTATGAGAAAATAATAACGTCTCAGACTAGGAAGTGTCTATTCTAGGAGAAAATAAAAAATAACGGTCTTAGACTAGGAAGTGTTTATCATGGAAGAATATAAAAATAATGTCTCAAACTAGAAAGTGTTTATCCTAAGAGAGAATAAAAACAACGTTTCAGACTAGGAAATGCTTACCCAAGGAGAAAATAAAAAATAACAGTCTTAGACTAGAAATTGTTTATCCTAGGATAAAATAACTAAATCTCATTATGTAGGAAGGTCTTACTAATCCCATAGTCTAGGAGGGTCCTGCTAAACAAAATCCCATTGTGTAGGAGGGTCCTACTAATCTAAATCCCATTATGTAGGAGGGTCCTCCTAAACTAAATCTCATTATATATGAGGGTCTTGCTAATCTAAATCCCATTATTTAGGAGGGTCCTACTAATCTAAATATCATCATGTAGGAGGGTCCTTCTAATCTAAATCACATTATGTAGGAGTGTCCTGCTGTACTAATTTCCATTTTTCAGGGGAGTCCTTCTACACTAAATTCAATTGTTCAGGAGAGTCCTTCTACACTAAATCACATTGTCCAGGAGCGTCCTTCTTAATAGAATAATCAAATAAAATCACCACAATTTATTTTTGCCCCAGTTTTCACTCAAAAAATATTAGTTAAGTTATTAACATAAATGAGAAATGTTTATACCAAAGAAAATGCAGACACATAGATGCAATTAGGATGTTTGTTTTCTAAAACTGAATGATGATAGGGTGTTTGTTCCCAAAAATACCTCTAGGGTATTCATTCCCTAGTAATGATAGTGCTTTTTTTCATTCTAGAAATATGCCCCAGTTTTGTTTTTAAATTTAGGAACTTTGAAACTCTTTTAAATTTATCATTTTTCAATTCTTTTATATATATAAAAAAAATTGATCCAAATTCATTCTTTAAATGATATAAAATTTTATTTTGTGAGATCGAACCCTATTTTAAGATTGCATACGTATCTTGTATAGCAAAAATCAGGTCAAACGTAGTTCATAAAAATCTAAAATTATTTTTCTTTCTGGATTTTTCCTACAAAAGACATCTTTTGAGAAATGAATCGGTTAATGGTTGACAATGTTTTGACTTTAGTTGGTATCAACAATTAGTATGATGCATATGAGTCACCTTCAACTACTTTCAGTCAAAGTTGAGGCCAACTTTGAGTAATCCTTGTAGTTTCAAATGGTATCTCAAACATACTTATAAGGTACTTAAAAGCTGAGTTCGTCTTGCCTAAATTAAGGGATAAAATTATTTATATCCTCATGTTTCAAATGCCCTCGCAACAAATGAATTCTTACTTCACACAATAGAAGGTTCTAATCTTAGGACGTGTTAGATCGAATACACTCACAATTAGAAAGATATTCAATACATGAGATTGAGATACCATATGTTTGACCCTTATGTAAGTATCCATTGATGTGACAACATAAAAAATGAGATCAAATAGGACTTCTGTTATTTGTTTGTGTTGTAGGCTTAGAGAAACGTAGGATATTCATTTGGGATAAAATGACTATTTCCTCCTTAAAATTTGCACAACTCCAAATGTTTTCACAATTGACCTCTTTTTTTTGATAGTTTCTCCCTATTTATTTGCCTCTTCTTTTTTTCATTTTCTCATTTCTCTGCTCTTTGTTGGAGATTTTTTTTATTATAGCTTTTCTTTGTAATTTTTATCCCCCTATTTTGGAACTTTTTTATATTTGACCTTTTCACTTTGTCATCTAATTTAGGTCTTTAGCGATGTATATCTAATTGATAGTGCCTTAGGGAGGAGGGACCAATAAATAGTGCATTTATGCCTCAAAGTTATTTGAATAAAAAATTGAAATGTTAGTTATATGTATAACATGTCATCAAAGAAAGCCTATAATCCTTTCCCAAATTAAATGTTACTCAAAATTTCATCTCAACCAACATTCAGACCAAGTTCTAGATAAACAAAGTCATGTCATTGAACTTTATATATAAACCTCACCACATAATGCACATGAAAGATGAGTTTGAATTTGTTTTAGCCTTAACTTTAAGCAGAACAGTCTGTCAAATATTACATAAATATATCAAGAGACACCAAAAGAAGTCAATTGGTCACAACAGAGTTGATCTGTCTTGCAAAATAGTTTAACACATTATTATTTTTATTATGCACAATCCTAAGCATGTTGGTACCAACCAAGTTAAAAAGTTCTAAATAATTAAAAAAAAAAATTTGCCCCAGTTTTTGAGACGAGGACTTTTAAAAAAAATTCTTAGTTGGAGCGAACCTCAACATAAGGCTGCCTACGTGTCATGTCAAAGCAAAAATCAGGTAAAATGTAGTTCCGAAATATGAGTAGATATATTTTTTTAAAGGACAAGTCCTCTGTTCTTAGAATGTATACACAATTTCTTTTTTTAATTTTTATACAAGGATTAAGAAATTTTTGTTTTTTACAATAAGTATCACCGAACTCGAGGAATGTTGCCTACATATCTCATAGAGTTGGGAATCAACTGTGCATAGTTCGTTCAACTTGGATAGTAAAAAAACTTTTAAGATATTAAAATTTTCTTTTGTGCAATTTTTTACGATATTATGAAAGTAAAATATTTTGAATTTTCTCTTTACAAACTTTATAAAAAAAGCTAAATAAAAATATTATTATTCTTTCCATTAAGTAGTGAAAAAAATATATTTTATTTTAAGAGATGTATAAAAACTTTTAAAATAAGAAATATTTTCGTATTTTGTACTTCTTAATTTTTTTTTACAAGATCAAAAAATATTTTTTTTCATTGCATTAATCACACAAAAATGTGTCAACTTATGGAGACTTTCTAAATAAATACATTGTCATTTAACACAAAAAATGAACTAAGTGGTCAAGTAAGAGAGGGATATTGGTCCTAGACGGCCCCAACTCCTGTTTTGAGGCTCACATGCAAATGATGCAAATAACCGAAATCTTTTAAGGATAAACATGTCTATGTTCTAGTTTTACTAGGTTCAAACCAAAATAAGATAGGTATCTAGACTGTCTTACCCGAGTGGATAACTCGAGCCAGGGAGGGGAAACTCATCGGTAACAGCGCTATTCAAACTTCATTGCTGGTCCAACCCCGCCTAACATATGTGACTAAATATCTTTCACTAATTGTCAAGACACTTCAGCTTTATATCAAGGGAAAATATGATGCATAACTGCATTCCTAAGAACGTGTGTTAAGTGTATTCTAAAACTTATAATATGTTCTTAAGAAACAATTATTTAGTATAGTTCAACAATATAAATATAAAAAATAATAAATGAGCAGCAAGTTACGCATTAGGTCATCAAGCACAATATATCAAATCAAATAAAATAATAAAATTAGTAGAAGTCAATATCACAAGGCTCGAATTCTTGTTAGTCCATGTGGAGTCGCCAGAGATGTCACACCCCTTTATGCGTGCACGGTAGAAGGGTTTTTCAAATTTAAGTGACGGTATTGATTTAGGGATTATTTTACTTTTCAAAGTCACCACTTGGAATTGAATTAGGTGTTCTTAGTCACCTTTATGTTTAATCCCTAACAAAAAGAAAATGACTTTTTGTTTGGTCTGTGAACCAGAAATTCTGGTATGGAATTCTGTTGACCGAGGGAATGTATTAGGCATCCCTCGAGTCTCGTGGTTCTAACACAGTCGCTTTTATTAACTTATACTTATCTTGATATATTTTTGGATAATTTGTGTGTACATGTCATGATTTGGTTATTTTAAATTGTGGATTTTTTAAGTCTTAAATTGGATGCACAACTACATTCTTGATCTAGACATATAGAGAAATAACTATTTTCCTTCTCGAGTTCATCACACCTAATCATCGCAATTTTTCTTTGTTTGAATTAACACAAAATAATTATTAAAACAATTTGGACAAGGTGCGTCACCGCATCCTTGAGTTTCTTTTATGTGTTCCAAGGAATGATGTGTAACCACATTCTTAATTGAAACTATTTTTTAACATTCCTAACACCCATCTAATAGTATAAAGAAATACAAATAAAATTAATCTAAGCTTCTAGGATAAAATATAAAAATTTTGGTTATTTCATATTCTTTTATTTTTATTTACTCTTAAAGTTAATGTTAACGTTAAGCCTACACATATAATAAATTTTTTTAAATCTTAAATCTATTGACATAATTAGGCATATGCATATTGTAAATTCTTATTAATCCAAACAAAACAATGATGAATTGCTAAAAATAAATCTCATCCTTTGTTTGATAAATAAAACAACACTTTTTCATCAAATAAAGCTATTTAAAAAGAGATATAACTCTTAACATAGTGTTCATTTCAATCAAATTATGAATTAAACAAAATTTTAAGAAACCACAAAATAAATACATCAAATTCCACAAATAAACAAGGTAAAGTTGAACCTTAAATGAAAAGAATAAGTACTACAAAGTCTTGACTGAATCACGATTAGAACATTCACAACTTTTAGTGTGAATGTGTTTATTCTTCTTTTTTTTTTGTAGTGTGCAAATTGTATGTTGTTGCTTTCGAGCATATAATTATTTTTGGTTGTCTTCTTCTTCTTTGTAGTGTGAATGTGTGTGGGTTGTGTGTCTTTTTTGGTGTCCTGATTATTTTTTCTTTTTCTGCTGATTTTTCGTCACTCTGTGTATTGTTGTTTTGTTGTATATATGAATGTATTTGTATAAGGAAAATAGGGGGAAGTGGGGTTCAGTGGTGTGAGGGATGGTGAGTTGTGTGTGCTACGTGGGAGTGGGGAGATTATGGTGTAGCGGGGTGAGGATAATAAGTGTTTATTATAAATTAAATATATACAAAATTAAAATAATAAAGATATTAACTGATAAAAAAAATACTAAATGATTAATTTAAAAATATATTTAAGAAACACTAGTTTAAATCTAAAAATAAAACTTACTTTATAAAGTGATTCTATTTTTATTGTTTTCAAATCTTTTTAAATAAAAATAATGAAATGATATAAAATTTAAAATATTTAATTTAGAATTATAAAAGTATTTAAGCTCTAAAAATGGTTTAAAATTTTAGGTTAGGTCAAAAATACGTGTCCACAATGGATGATAAGCATCTTTATGTGAGATGTATGGTTCACATACTTAATTTGATTGTGCAAGATGGTTTAAAAGAAATTGGTCATTCTATCAAACGGGTGAGACACATAGTGAAATGTGTTAGATCATCTTCTACAAGGACAAGAAACTTCTTGAAATGTGTTGAAATACAAAAGATAAAATGTGGTAAATTGTTGTCTTTAGATGTGCCTACTAGGTGGAATTCCACGACAGAAAAGTTTGAGAAGACTTTTGATAGGTTTGATCTTGATGATTGTAATTTTAATTCTTTTCTTGCTACTAATGTTTGTGAAGATCGAACTTTTGTAGGTTCAATTCAAAATGAGGATTGGACTAATGTGAGATTGTCACAAAGTTTGTTGAAAAATTTTATGAGCTTAAATTGAAAGTTCCAGGTTCACGGTATGTTACCTGTAATGTTCATTTTGAGGATACATGTGAGCTTGATTCATATCTGAAAGTATGTATGGAAAGCGATGATGTTGATTTGAGTAAAATGGCCACATGGATGAAAGAAAAATTCAAGAATTATTGGAGTACTCCTGAAAAAGATGAAAAAAATGCTTTTTAATACTTTTGTTTTGGATCCTCGCGATGAATTTTTGTGTATTAGTCTTGCTCTTGAAGAATTGCTTGGGAAATAAAAAGGAAAGATAGTGAATGAGGAAGTAAAGGCTTACTTGAAGAAATTATTTGCGATCTATGTAAATAAGTTGCAAAATATTCTGGATATCAATCATCCTCTTGTGACTTATCCGATTCATCCACTTGTGGTCTTTCTCAAAATGTGAAAAAAAAATTCTTTGAGAACTAAATTTTACATGAAAAACAAAAGCAAGATTCTGGAAGTTAAGGTGTTAAATCTGAGTAGGATAGATATATTCTTGAAGACCAAGAGCCTGAATCTGCGTATTTTGATATTTTTATTTAGAGGAAAGTTGTTTCTCCTAGATTTCCTGTACTTTCACAGTTGGCTCGAGATGTATTGGTTATTCCTATGTCGAGTGTTGCATCGAAATGTGCATTTAGTACCAGTGGTTATACTCTTGATCCCTTTAGAAGTTCATTAACTCTCAAATGTGTGCAATACCATATTTGTGTCCAAGATTGGGGTTAGACAAGAAACTAAGATTATTTGTGTTGATGAAAGTTTGGAGTTTCTTGAAAAAATTGAATTTGGTAAGATTTTTTATTTTTTAATTTGTTTTAGAAAAAAATAAAATACTAATTGTGGTGTATCTTGCATGACATATTTGAGTTTCCTATTTATAGAGATGACAAATAGTGGAAGAAACTCTTCCATTGTTGATCTATGATTGACTTACAAGTGGTGAGTTCAATACATCATTTATTTAATCATATCATTTTTTTAATTTTAAAAGTACTATTCTAACATTTGATTTATCTTATAAGTCCAAGAGTCAAGAGAATGAAGAAAGACGTAAAGTACTAAGTTTTCTTAGTATTTTTGTTTTCACTTGAGACTTTGAAAGTTCAAAGTGGTCTCATGGATGAAAGTGAAAACTCATTGTTGTTTGTTATTGTTGACATTTGAAAGTAATCTAATGGAAGAAGGCAAGAAGCTACACTGTTTGTTGCTCATTATTGTTAGCACTTGAAAGTTGAAACTTGAAAGTGATCTCATGGAAGACATTATTGTTACTTGTTAGATCGTTATTATGTTGTTATGCAATTGAACAATCAATTGATCATTGCATTTACGAAGACATTAACTACACTGCACTTTTGTTTTAGTGACATTGTTAATTAAAAGTTTGTGGAGAAATGTTAAAAAGTGACGAAAGATATTTTATAACTTCCAATGCATGTGAATCTCTATGTGTCGAACACTGAATTAAGCTTTTTTCTTGGATAGAAGACACTCTAAAAAACAGTCTTTGATACAGGGGCTTTGCTCATCTTGTATGTGTATTTGGTGCTTCCATTTCCTTTTACCCTTGCATTTCCCATGTTTTCAAATAGATTTAGCTTATCTGGGCATGTTACACATATATGCTGACAGGCAAATGTTTATTGCTAATAAGTAATATTGGCAGATTGCAGATTGACATGTAACATATTGGCTGTTGTATGGACTTATGTTATGGTATATTTTTTTGTGTTATTTTAAAGAATATTGAAGCTATAATGACATAGCAATGTAACTATTTTTAGCCCATTAATCTGAAAAATGAAATAAAAAAAATTGTAAAATTTTAAATTCTAAAAAGCCCACTAAACATGTCCATTAAAAAACCGAACTAACAAAAACCGCACGAACTAAATAAAACCGAACCAAAATAATTTGGTTCGGTGTTTGGTACAGGCTGTACAAGAACCAAAAACAAAAAAAAAACAAAAAAAATGAACCAAATTACCGAATGCCCAACCCTACATCCTACTAGCCTGATTTGGCTATTTCGGAGCTTATGGAATCGTCAGAATACCATTTTGAGCTCATTTACATGACGTTTTCACTAAAGTCAACTGTTCAAGTTTCAAAAGCTCCAAAATAGGGAAACGGGCATAAAACCCAATCCACGAATGACTAGGCGATCGAACAATCAGCTCTAGCAAGTCATAAATGACTTGGAGTTGCCATAGGAACGCTATAAATGACGGAAATGAGGCTTTATGACAAAAATAACCTGGTGGGTCATTACAACACAATTTTGAAGGTAGTTTCTCAACAATTTCAAGAGCTTTATTAGACAACTTCATAAAGAGTAGTCAAGATTGTGAAAGGGAGAAGGTGATAATGAGTTCAGTATTGGGAATACAGTTTTACTAAGTAATATCAAGTGATTTCATGAAAAAAGAATCAGTTTGTCCCCTAAAACTATAAATACACCCTATAGGATCGGGGATATGTGAGTTCTAGGTCCATATTGAAACATCTCGCATATTGAAATAACTAGGAGAAGCTTATAATTGGAAACAGTCATTTGGAAAAGAATAAAAATCTGGAAATTTAGTTAAATTAGGAAAAGTGAGTTTTTAGTCAACTTGAAACGACCATAACTTCTAGTTTAGGATGAGTCAGGTGTACGTTCAGATATGGTTGGAAAGCCCTTGGAATAATCTTTCCAACTCCGCCAAGTTTGTACGAGTTCTGATGAGTGAATCATGATGTTCGCAACTCGGGCTGTTGGAATAAAGAAAGTCCAATCCGGAATTTCAAATGGTAGTTTTCCTTACTCAACTTAATTAATCTTTTCTAGGAAATATTTTTAGTGGCTAAACTGATAGCATTCAGTTTACTTTTTTGAAAAAATAAAGTTAGGTTTTTTCCAAAAAGAACGCAAGAGAAAAGAGAAGAGGAAAATCAAGATTCACCGTTTCGTAAGGATTTGATTGCGGATTTCTTTAAATAATTGATCCCACAAGGTATGTGAGTCTTTCATAGCTTTGGGTTTGTTCACCCACACGCCAAGTATAATTCAGTGAAATATGTCCAAAAAGAGTTTGAAAATTGATGTTCTTGACATGTATTCTTGAATTTGAATATTGTTCTTGAATTAGGATGAATTGAGGAGTTTATGTGATCCTTACATTGAGTTTTAGGGCTGTTTTGAGTTAATTTCTTGAGTATGTATGCTAGTCATCGGGATTCAAAATTAATTAGAGAAAAGTTATCAAGTTTAGGCGAATTGGGGCTGGAAAATGAATAAGGAAAAAGTCAAGTAGGGTTCCTGAAACAAGTCTATATTGCAGGCTTGTTCCCCAGTGAGCAGACATTAACTCCGCATTGTGGACAGGACGTGAATTCCTAAACCTCAAATTTAATTTCGTGAGAATTTATTTAGGAACATCTCCGCATCGCGGCCTTGTTCCAAGATAGTAATTTCATAAGTTTTCTCAAGTTTAGCTATTCGAAATCATTCCTAAACATCAAGAGACATTTCTTATCAATAATCATAATCCTTGAATCCATAATGTAATTCAAGGAAAGTTAAAGAGTTATTTAAGTAAAGTTAAGAGTCAAGTCAAGTGAAATTCATCAAAGATTTCAACGGTCTTTTACTAATGTTTTAACTTTGTTTTAAGACTAAAAGTTTCAAGTTAAGCTAAGAATAAAGAGTTGAGTTTATTTCTCAAAGAAGCTATAAGGGAATAGTATTCCCTAAGAGTTTATAAATGTTTTCACATTTGAGCAAAAAAAGAGAACATCGATTCCAAGAGAGCCTTGGAGCTAAGTCTGCAGTAGTTATCTCAAATGAAAGAAAGAATTTTGTTTTTAAAAACAAATCAGCTAAGTATTTTGGGAGTAGTATTGAGCACCGATATGGGGATGCGAGTTCATATTTACTCAAGTCTCGATAAACCATGTAGCCATCACGGGTATCAAAGGGTCATACTTTTTAGATGATCACTTCAGTTAAGCTAGTGAACTCACTAAGTTAAGTAGGTTCTATATGACGGAAAAGTATAGGAAAATTTCTGGTAGCGTGGGCATGGCACTGTATCACCACTTAGGCTCATAGTGGTGGTTGTTACTTAAACAATCTCCCACACAAACTATATTACTTTCATATATGATTAAAGTTAAGTTTGTTAGTATTTTATCTTTAATGAACTAAGTTGTCTTTGAGTTGTTTTCTAAGTTTTATATGTATTACATGTGCTTTATTGTTTTATTTGTATACTCATACATTCAATATACTAACGGTAGTTGGTTGCATCGTCTTGTAATGCAAACACATATAACCAGGATCAGCACCCAACGCCTCGTTGATCTAACTTGAGCACTCAGAGTCTGTTGTTGAGCCTCCTTGCTTTTCGGATGACTCTGTTTATTTTGTTTTCAAATTTTTATCATCAGTATGATTAGGGGTCTTGTCCCGACATCCCTCTTTGTATTAGAGTCTTCATAGATAAGTAATTAGTGTCTTTACATTATGATTTTAAGTTAAACACTTGGGGTTGCCATTTTTTGCCAAATTGAATGTTTGATTCTTTTAACATTCCAAGTTTTTTTATTAAGTTATTTGAGTAAGTGCATTTTATCATTTAAATAATGCTTAGAGTCTTCCGCTGAGTTAAGTAAGCAAGGTCAAAGGTTCGCTGGGGGCCAGCGGTGATCTTCTAATTCTAGTCACATCCGGGGTGTAGGTTCAAGGCGTGATACATATGGTAAAGGATGAGGTATTTTGTGGTGATATAAATGATGTATACTTATATCCAAGACATTAAGGAAATGATTTGTGTTGTAACAATGACCTATTTTTGAATGTTGAGCTGCTGGACATTCATATATCTCGCTAATAACCTCTGGCTATAGAAGTTCTCAGACCTCTATAGCAAGGTAAGTTATCACTATATCATCGTCATTATAATGATTTTAAAGTCTCTATAGTAAGTTAATGATTATTCTACTCAAAAAAAAAACCAAAATTTCTACTTACTGTATTTCTATTCTTGAGATACGACCCAAATTGGTGTGATTTTGGTCATCCTGCATCAATTTTCCCATGCAAATCACATGTAAAGTTCACAATTTAACTCCTTGATCTTGACAAATATTTCTTAAGCCTTTAAAACTCGGTGGTTAATACTGGGGAAATTTTTTGAGTATGATTTCATGTTGGTAAGGACCTTAAGTTAGGGAAGGTGATCACATGTTAGTCGAAGTAGGGATTCATTAGTAATCTGAGTAAATAAATTAAGCAATTATGATTCATTATTTATTCTAGACTAAGAACAAGCATAGACATTTCACAAGGTAAAATCTCTGGCTATTTACAGTTTTCAAGGGCTTGATTAGAGGTAAGTGATGGTTGTATGCTCCCAGATTATGTATGTATGAATGTTTATTTTTTGTAGTGTCATGTTGTTCGGTGTGTATTATCAATCATATGAAATAAATTTTGGTATTGTAATTTGTAAGTTTAAGTGGCCTTGTTCATTGTATTATTTGATTATACATGGTTCTTGTGTTATGTGATTATACATTCTGGATGTTCCTGTTAGTTGGCTCAGGTAGTAGGCTGGTAAAATATATTGTTGATTTTCTCATATATCAAGCATGGTATGATTTTATACAGTTGGCTCGAATACTACGACTGGTATGATACTAGAGTTGGGTTAAGTTTTATTAGAGGAAATTAATTTTAAAAATATTTATTTAAAATAGTGGTCAAAATTGATTGTCAACAATATAGATTACATAAATCTTATTTTTATTTAAACTCTAATATAAGTACAAAATTAATTAATATTCTTTTCTAACTTTCAATGAATAGTTGACTAGTTGCTTTGAATTTTGAATTTACCCCCTTCTTTTAGATTTAAAATTTAATGATTGAGTTCACTTGGTAGGTTGGTATATCACTTATATCATATAAATATGAAGAGTTTTACTTTGAATCAATGTATAAAAATTAAAAGATCTTCATTGAGATTTTAGAAATAGTAACTTTGTATAAAATATGATAAAGGAATCAACCATTGTATTCACTATTCTTTGGGTGTTCATTTTGCTAGGTAAAGTTTCTTCTCCTTTTCCCCTCTTCTTATCTTTCCTTTTCACTCTCCTTCTATCCCTCTCATTATCTCTTCTTTATGCTATGTGAAGAATTTTTCTTCTTTAAACACACACACATAAATGTTAAAATTTGGGATTTGTATTAGATTGTTTATATGTTTACGTATACCCATATTATTATCGTATGTTTCGGGTATATTTTCTCCCAATAACAATTTTTTTTCATCACAGAAGAATGAGATCAATTTGATTGATTTGGCGGAAACCAAGTAAGAGTATTTTTTGATATTGAATAATTATCTAAGGGTACATTTAGATCTATTTAATTCCTCAATAAGCTATACATGAAATTATTATAGAAAATACATAAATAATAGTTTGATAGTTTAAAGTAAATATTTTAATTAACTTTATGGCTTCACAGAGGCAATTATTATAGCCAAACCTAGTATAATCATACAAATATTAATATTTTAAAAGTCTCTTTTCCATTAAGCTTAGTTTCTAACTAAATGCAAGCATTCAAAGCATACTAGAGGAAATATATATTTCTTCATTTGCCATTCATTTGAAGTTTGCAAAATTAAATATGATCAAGACATCATATTGATATTAATTGATTGTCCTTCATTATTACAATAATGGTAGTAAGTAGAAGAAATTATATATGTTTTATTTCTATGTTTGTCAATGAGCTTACTTGAACTAATGACATTAACATTTATTTTTACTTTTGATATAGGTTCACAATCATGTACAGTATTCGGAAAAGATCAAAAGTGTCAAACATTAAAAGATTGTGTTCCTTCTTGTCAACTTGGAATTCCGACTTGTACTGATGGAATTTGTGGATGTATTGAGGGAATAAGAAGGAGTGTTTCTCTTAAGAAAGACAGTATTTATTTGGGTAAATGTTCTTGTGGATGTAAACCACATTGTGTCCTAGGATTTTGCACATGTCCTTGTTGTTAAAAGAAATAATTAAGACATGTTTGAGGTTAAGAGAATACTTATATTAATATAATGAAAACTTAGAGAATATGTTATCTTATTTTAATAAAAGCATAGTATGCCAATTTGATATTTTCACTTACTTCCTCCAATTCACACTAGGATAAATCTATTGTGATAGATATGAGCATATGTGAATTTAAGAAATCTACTAATTATTTGTGAATATTTTATTTGGCTGTTACATAGTTATTATCATGCAGGTTTATATTAGAACATCAATGGGAATCATAAACTTTATATTTCTAGGTTCCCCTCTGAATTTGTGGTCCAAATCTTAATATACTAAAAGTGGTGTGCGTTTGCACTACACCATAGTTGTGGCTGACAATAAAAATCACTTATGACACAAGAAACCCTTGGCCTAACTTATAAAATCTAATAATTATAATGGACTAAACTGATGATCTCACAATCCAAATCACCATTTATACAACTCACATTAATACATTTATGAGTGAACCAATATTTAACATCCTAACTCATGCAACATCTAACAATTCTAGCCAAAATATATAGGTAAAAAGAAAACTAATTCTAATTCATAAAATAGAAGTCTAAACTATAACATCTTCAGAATCTGAAAGATGTCAGACTAAACCATCTAACTAAAAAGTTTAAGATTAAAAATAACTATAGAAGAATTAATAGTATTAATGCTCCAGAAAGAAAGATATGATAATGAAAAAGATTTGTGGAAACCCGAATACAAATAGCTCACTCTCAAATTTGAAAGTAGTGAGGCTAAATACATGGTCTCCTAGATTCCATTAGATCAAAATTTGAACTCAAAAAAGGTGCAAGATGACTCTAGGTCCGTTCTTGGTAGGTGCCTCCATCCCTCTGCCTCAACCTTTGTCTATGTCTCTTCCTTTTACCATTGGTTATGCCGGTAGAATTGAGACTCTAGCGCTATTTCACATAGTATAAATCATTAGAGTGAAGGATTGTCATAACCCAAAGTATACCCTAGACGTGACATGGCATAAAGGACCCCGAGAGGACATACACAAGATACCAAGCATACATCATACAAGACAATAGTAAATCAAGAGATTTTAAAAGATAATTTCAAAACATAATAGTTTATAAAATGTAGAGAAAGTACAACATTGTCTTAAAGCCATCAAGTACGTCAAGAGTAATCAAGATGTAACCCGTACATCAGATACAATACTGAAAAGAAGTAAAGACAATCTGCCATAAAGCTCAGTCCTCGGATTATAAGGACTTACCAATCTTCAACTCTACTATAGTGAACTCTAGCTACTGAGCGCCCAAACCTACATTTTTATAAGAATGCATTCAAGAATATGTGTTAGTACAAAAAATGTACCAAGTATTATAGTAATAAATAAATGTATGAAATCATGTTGAAAAGACCTTTTCTTGATATGCAATGACAAAGCTAAATCAAGAGGAAAAAGGTTAGCAATATAAGTCATAAAACATAGTTAATGTAGGCTAAAATCCTTAAAATATTAGTGCGATAATTCTAGAAGTAACCTCAGTTTATTCTTGTGAGATATTTATATTAACCAAAAATAAGACCATTTGAGCTATGAACATGGAATCAAGCATCTGCCCGCTACCCAAAAAGGGTGTCCTTCTTGACAAGGTAAGACCATTAACTTCTAGCTATGTGGATAAAAAGAAACTAATGTCTATCTAAGACAATCATCCAATGGGGTAGATAGGTATGGAAAAAATTGATTGCTACTAGAAATCAGACCTCAAGCTACAATTAAGTTTCCATCTCAATATGCTCTCGGTGTTAAGCGTAATTCCCAGGGAATAGTCATTCTCTTAACTTGTCTCACTATCCATTGAAAGGCACATCAAATTGCCAATCCAAGCTAATGTTATATTATCACGCACTGAAAGGTAAAATTAAGCAACCAATCCATTTATAGAGACATCATTAGAATGGCTCCTAAATCTTGATTGAAACTTTAGTTGAGAAATCCTTTCAACTCTAAGAATACCTTATCTAAGAGACCCCTTCACAATCATGCTTTCATGCGTATGTGAGAAACCCTTTCACAACAACAACAACATGGATGCTTTATTCTCATTGCAACTTAAATCATTTTTCATAAAGAATGTATATATCTTCATAAACTCATCTTTCATGATTCAAATTCTATATCATATGATTAAATTTAAAAAATATGGATTTCATATGAGTTCATGAGAATTCCACTTAGAAACATTCATGCATAAAAAGACATAACACAATCAATTGGATAAAAATTGAAAGGAACACATTCCAATTGAATAAAACCCTAACTTAGTTAGGGAATTGAAATTTTCAAAATTGGAGAATTTAGGAATCCTATGGAGGAAAGGATTCCAAAGGTGACTACAATCTTGATGCCAAAAGACAGTTATCAATGGTGAAATTCTAGGCTTGGCTTGAATGTGTAGCCTTCTTCTTAAAACTTTAGAGAGAGAAATATTTGAGAGGATGTCTTGGTTCTTTTTTTTGGAATTTGAGATAATGAATTGATTTGGGTTATTTTTGGGGTAAAAATCATTATATAGGGCACAAGATAAAGGAAAATGACATAGTATTGATTTAAAATAATTATGAAAATATCCAAAAGCCCGACTTAAAAGCTAACGAGATGACTTAAAGGATGCCTTAATGGACCGTGTAAGCCTACCATGACGCGTCTAACGGATCCTGAAAAATCTCTATCTAATAGGGATTCACTATTTTGGGAATAAATTTTAACTATAAGAATGGAATTAGGCAAACTAGGTGGAGGAAGAAGATTCAATGATCTTTAATTTGATAGGTCATCGTTCACAAAATTAATTTTGTGCTGAAAAATATGATCGCTTAAAGTTGACCCTTATCTCTAAGTCTGATAAAGCCCCTTCATGGATGACTGCACGGTCTGTGTCAAGCTTCACGGTCCATGTATACATCAGTTGCCATCAACCAGTGACTAGGGGAGAATTTTAACCCACCTAACGACCCCTTTGACGTCCTGTCAACATCACCAAAGGCCGTTTGGGCGTCCTTCAAGGTGGAGCCTGCTTGGGAAGGTTTTGGAAGACCTCATGAGCCCATTAATTGGAGACCATTCTTCACAAAATGTTGATGTCTGTGCACATACCAAACTATTATGGAAATGCCATATCATTAAGTTTGTGGAACCATACCAGTTATATGTGAATAATTTTTAAATATTTTTCTATTCATGTGTTTCAAAATCATAATGACGATGAGTAATTTCACTATAAATGTCTCTCACATCACATAAATAGGTAATACAGATAGCCAATTTCATGAACTTTCAGTTTATATAATATTTAGACCACAAATATTAATTTAAAAGCTACTTAATTGCTTAATCATACAATAAGCTTCTAATATATACATCCGATTGAGCAAATTATAAAATTTTGTGAACCAAAATACTAAAAATAAGATAATAACCAAGAATGGGTCAAACAAATTAGAAAGGATTCAAGAAAAAAATGAAGAAAACAACACACAATCAAACATGTAAGATACAACCCAAGGAAAAGTTAAAACAGAGAAATAATCACACATACATGATACAACTAAAATTTGAACTTCAAAAATAGATTGTTACGTGAATTGTATTAACACTTTTCCGTGTTGTAAACTTTTAAATTATGGCGGGAAATTGCAACAACGGAAAAGAGTAAATTTATAAATTTTTTATAAATAAAGAAACAAAATAGAGAAAACACCAAGAAAATTAAGAAGAGACTCAAATTAAACACGACAAAACACAATTTTGATGGTAGTTTCTCTACAATTTTAAGAGATTCATTCGACAACCTCATAACAATAATCTGAAGTTTGAAATAAAGGTGAGAACAGGTTAAGTATTGGAAAGACAATTTTATTAAGTAACAAGGCATGATTTCATGACAAAAGAATCAGTTTTTCCCTGAAACTATAAATACACCCTATAGGAACCAGGATATATGACGTCTAGGTCCATATGGGAAAGGGTTGGGTATTTTGTGGAGATATAAATGATGTATATTAATATCCAATACATTAAGGAAATCATTTGTGTTGTAAAAATTACCTATTTTTGAACAATAAGTTGTTTAACTTACATACATCTCGCTACAACGGATGACCTCTCGCTATAGAAGTTCTCAGACATCTATACAAGGTAAGTTGTCACTATAACAAAGTCGTTATAGTGAGTTTGATGTCACTATAGTAAGGGAATGATATTTTACACAAAAAAACTATCCAAAATTTATATTCTCTGTATTTGTGTTCTTCAGAAACAAATTAGTGTGATTTTCAACAGCTTGCATACGTTTTACCACGAAAATCACATATAAAGGTCACAATTTAACTCCCTGACCTTGATAATTATTTCTTAAGCCTTAAAAACTAGGTGGTCAATATTGGGGAATGTTTTGAGCATATATTCATGCTGGGAAGGACCTTAAGTTGGGGAAGGTGATCACATGTTGGTCGAAGTTGGGATTCATTAGTAATCTTGTTAAACCAATAGGCCATTTCTAATTCGTTGTTTATTCTAGACCAAGAACAAGTGAAGGCCCTTCGCAAGGGGAAAACTCAGCCTATTTACAGTTTTCAAGGGGCTTGATTAGAGGTAAGTGATGGTTGTATGCTCCCAGATTATATATATA
>NC_028644.1:48948445-48995945 GCF_001406875.1 Solanum pennellii
TACTGTCATATTATCGAATGAATGCTAGCAAGCATATGAAATAAACTTGGTATTTTAATATTTGAGTTTAAGTGGCCTTATTCGTTGTACTATTTGATTATACATGCTTGTTGTGTTATGTTATTATACATTCTTGATGTGTATGTTAGTTGTCTCAGGTACCACGCTGGTAAAAAGTATTGTTGATTTTCTCGGATAACTCGCATGGTATGACTACATACAATTGGTTTGAATACTACGACTGGTATTATACTAGATTTGAGTTTAAGTTTTGTGAGAGGACCATGTATTAGATTGAGGTTCCACGAGACGACCTATATATGTATTATGATCATGTGGGTCATTTTTATACATCGGTTTGTTCTTGTATTTTTGTTTCATGTATGTATTGATACCGTTAATTTAATGTGTAATTGTTTCTATATAGTGTATTGCTAGTGATTACTATTTGGTAGTTAACTCTTTATACACGTATGTTGGATCGGTCGCGTGATCCGACATATACATTGTGGTTGTATACTGATATTGCACTTGTTTCTTGTATTGTTGAGTACAACAAATCTTGTAGCGACCGATCCGAGACCTTTGTTGAGAGATATTTGATTTTCAATCTTAGGGTGAGCTTTGTATTTCAGGCTGCCATGCATTTATCTACATTTTCTTATCCATTTGTTTGGACATGGACTATTGACTTTAGTTATGTTTAGCTTAAGGGGTGTATGTCAGTTGGATTGTTTTAGAATTTTTGTATGGTGACTTTTTAAGTTCTTAGGGTATTTTTGCATTGGATGTTTTTAGACAGTTGAGTTTCATGTATGGTAAATCAATTCATTTATGTCTAAATTATTTTCTTATATGATATAATATACTTGGTTTTGACTAAATGGTGTTGGGTTGGTTTCAGGTTTAACTGGTTCTAACACCAATTCGTTAAGTGTTAGTGCCACTCATAACAGTTGAGGTTGTCAAAAGTACTAAAAATTTAGACAAAAATTATATAATAGTTTACAAATATAAATAAAGGAAATTAATTTTAAAATTTTTTATTTAGCCAAATAGTTATCAAAATTAGATATAAGTTGGTCAAAATTGAACGTCAACTATATAGATTACTTAAATCTAATTTTTATTTAAACTCTAAATACAAGTTAAAAAACTAATTAATATTTTTTTTAACTTTCAATAGTAGTGGACTAGTAGAATTGAATTTTAATTTACCCATTTCTTATAGATTTGAAATGCAATGGTTGAATTCACTTGGCAAGTTGGTATACCACTTATGTGTTATAAATATTTATATGAAGATTTTTACTTTGAATCAATATTCAAAAATAAAAAGATCATCATTGAGATTTGAGAACTAGTGACTTTGTATCAATGATGAAGAAGGAACCAACCATTATATTCACTATTCTTTGGGTATTCATTTTGCTCAGTAAGGTTTTTATCCTTTTCCCCTCCTCATGTCTTTCCTGATCCCTCTCGCTCTATCCCTTATTATCTCTTCTTATATGCAATGTAAATAATTTTTCTTGTTTATACACACAAACACATAACGGTTAAAATTTGGGATTTGTATTACATTTTTTATTAGAATAATGTTGTAACTTGAAGAAATTATGTATGTTTTATTTCTATGAATTGTCAATGAGTTTACTTGAACTAATGATATTAACATTTATTTTTATTTTGACATAGGTTCACAATCATGTATAGTATACGGAAAAGATCAAAAGTGTCAAACAACACAAGATTGTGTTCCTTCTTGTCAACATGAAATTCGGACTTGTAATAACGGAATTTGTGATGTATTGAGGGAATAAGAAGGAATGTTTCTTTTAAGAAAGACAATATTTATTTGGGTAAATGTTCTTGTGGATGTAAACCACATTGTGTCCTAGGATTTTGCACATGTCGTTGTTGTTGAAAGAAAAAATTAAGACATGTTTGAGGTTAAGGCAATATTCTCTTATTATAATGAAAACTCAGAGAATATTTATCTTATTTTAATAAAATCATAGTCTGCCAAATTGATATTTTTACTTCCTTCCTCCAATTCATACTAGGATAAATCTATTGTGATAGTTATGAGTAAATGTGAATTTAAAAAAATTACTAATTATTTTTAAATATTTTATTGGGATATGAATATAGTTATTATCATGCAAAATTACATAAGAATATCAATGGGAATCATAGACGTTATATTTGTAGGTTCGCCTCTAAATTCGTGGTTCAAATCATAATATGCTAAAAGTTGTGTGCCTTTTCTCTACACCGTAGGCGTGGCCGTCAATCAAAATCACTTATGATCCAAGAAACCCTTGGTCTAACATATGAAATGTAATAAGAATAATGGGCTAAACTGATGATCTTACAATCCATACCACCATGAATACAACCAACATTAATACATCTATGAGCGAACCAATACTTAACATCCTAACTCATGCAACATCTAGCAATTCTAGCAAAAATATATAGGCAAAAAGAAACTAATTCTAAGTCACAAAATTAATCATAAAATAGTAGAAGTCTAAATTATTACATCTTCGGAATTCGAAAGTCCTCATAGAAAACATCCTAGCTAAAAAGTGTAAGAGTAAAAAGAAATATAGGATAATTAATTGTATTAATGTTCAAGAAAGAAAGACATCAGAATGAAAAAGATTTGTGGAAACCCGAATACAAGTAGCTCACTCTCAGATTTGAAAGTAGTGAGGCTAAATACATACAATCCTATATTCCTTTAGAACAAAACATGAACTCAATAAAGGTGAAATATGACTCGAGGTCCATTCTTTGTGCGTGTGTCCCTCCCTTTGCCTTTACCTCTGTCTTTGTCTATGCCTTTTACCACTAGTTATGCCGGTAGAATTGATACTGTAGCTCTATTTCACCTTTTATTAATCCTTAGATTGAAGTATTGTCATGACCCAAAGTATACCCTAGACGTAACCGGTGTCTTCGTCCTCTCAGATGCCTTAAATAAGCCCTTAGCATACGTCATTGCATTTCCTAGGTGGAAAAATACGGAGAATTTAAAAACTTTACATATGAAGTATACATAGACTTCTAATTTATCTATAGTTAAGGAACTAGGAGGTTGTTGCTAGAAACACTCTTTATGCTTTTTAGCATTGTAGTTTCCACCTCATGAGACTTTAGGTGAACATACATTCCACTTTTAGAAGGGACAACTCTTACTTAGTTCACTCGGTGCTAAGCTAAATATTTCCTTTTTGAAGTTACTTAATGTCTTCCTTAACATTAGATAAACAAAAATTTAAAACTTTAAAAGGAAAAACTCCATTTCATTTGCTCCAATCTCTTTCCAAATCGCCGCATCTTCTCCGATGAAAATCCAGCTTGCATATCTCCATTTATCTCTCAAAACCACCGCACAAACTAGAACCTACAAGACACACAGATTTGCTGTGAAATCATTTTATTGCCAAAATTTCTCACTAACGCTATGGTTTGAACCAATGAAGACTTCTTCAATTTGAGTGGCATAGATCTAAATCTCAGTAGAGATACGAGATGTTCTAGAGAATTTTAGATCATTGTTCTTTTGAAATGGCCTCAAATTTATAGTCTCGGTATCTTTCCCAAACTTCCTTCCAGCTTAATAAAGCTTAATCCATATAAGTCTTCCACCCCTTCGATTGATATTTAATTTTCCTTGGTTCTCATCTCTGATATATCGTCCCCAGTAGGTTAAAACCCTAAAGGATTTGATACCACTACTCAGATAATAAAAAAATAGATTTTATTCCGAAGTCTACTATATATTTCTCTATTCTAGTTCTTGCATATCATATGAGTCTATCCCTGACCCACCAGTGTTGTATTTATTAGTTCCACTAGGAGGATGAATCCATCTAACAACTTTGTAATTGAACAGTGGTTAATAACCCTCTATGAACTTCACTACAAGGGTCCATGTTTTAGGCATCTCTGTAGACCAAGGATATCTAGATTTAACAAATAAATATATGTGTGTTCTAATCTCAAACACCCAAGCTAGCTTACTTATTTTTTCGGATTCTTGATCAAGTTTTTTCTTTTTCATATGCTCCATATAATAAATGCAGGAACTGCTTTAAAATTAGTTTTAATTTTGTAGAGCAGTCACTATTCCACAAAATCTCACAAACTTGCCTAAGCTGAACCACTGGAAATGCAAACCTACAGTTTTATAAAATAAAAACCTCCACACTTGTTATAAATCAGAATAGAGAATAAACAAATGCCTAAAATATTCTTGTACATTATCATTACTACAACAACACTCCATAGAATCAGTTAGGCCCCTTCTAATCAAAACCTCTCTTATAGGAATTCTTCTGAACCACATTCTCCAAAAAAGGAAAGACACCTTAAAATGTATGTATTTTTCAAAAATGTTAAGGATTAAGGCTATAAGTTCTTTCCTCACCATACAAATCTCCCTAGAAAACCCAATTTTAAATATCCGAGTATGACTAGGCATCTACAAAGGCTTAGCCTGCCCTCTGCAAAATGCATACTCCTAGAACATTTTTAATGTGCCTACAAACCTCCTCATTGAAGATAGTAGTTATCACCTCATTATTACATCATCGGGTATTGTAGAATAAAAAAATTGATTTAACATGAATCGTATGAGCTATGTAAGACATAATGCAGTGCTATAATTGTGTTCAATCATCAAACAAAAACTAGCATCTCCTTCTCTTGGTTCCCACCAAATTTCTTGATAAAAAAAACTCTAGCATGAAGCATATCCTTCCATACCTGTGAACCACCATTTCATTTAACTACTTAAGGTCTATGTCTCTTACAATATTTTATCGACATGAAATTAGCCAATAAAGAATTGAAAGTCCTATACTTTGACCAGTGTTTTGCTAAAAGAGATTTGGACACATCAAATAAAGATCTAAACCCCAAACATCCCTCACTCTTTGGAACATAAATATCATCAAAGTCAATCTAGTGAGTGTCTCAGCCCTACTCTTTAAAATTCCATAAGAATTTAGCAAGAATCCTATGAATATCATAAATAAAACATTTCAGAGGGCTAATAGCAGCTAAAAGGTAAATAGGCATATTTTGCAACATATGAGTGTTTATAGGCTCGTTAACTTAAAACTTATGCACATATACTTGATATATTGGAATATTTTTGAGGCATTGAGAAAGAAAAAGTATTGCAGAAGTAGTTTAATGGACTTTGGTTATTCTATGAGGTACGTTATGCTTTATTCTGTTTTATAGATATACTATCAATAGTTATTGATATACATAGAGTAATATTATGAAGTTCTCAATGTAATTGATTGTGTTATTATGTGACTTGGTTTTGTGGTATGGATAATCTATGTGTTCTTTGGGAATGGTATGGAATCTAGAGAACGTGAAATTTATAATCTTGAACCCTCTCTATCAAAGTAATGCCTTGATAATGAAGGCTAGATGAAATATTGTTAAGGAAGTAAAAAGTGTTGATAATAAATTGTAATTAACAATATATTTTTAGATCGGGGTGTCACGTTCTGACATGGTATTATTGGATCGGGAATCACATTTTGACACCGTATTGTTTGATCTGGGTGTCTCGTTCCAACACAGTATAATTGTATTGGGGTGTCACATTTCCACATAGTATTATTGAATCGGGGTGTAAAGTTCTTACACGGTATTATAGGATTTTCGTGTCATGTTCTAACATGGTAATATTAAAGAGGAAAACATATAGAATAACTAAATGTACAAATATTAAAAAACCCATTTCTAAAAAAAAAAAGGGTGTGGAGGCAAGAGTCCTCGTGTGTGTGCTTGATATCGTCATTGATTATGTACTTGTTTCAGTTGTCACTTGTTCATGTCGTTTTTTGTTTATTACTTGCTAAATGCTATAGTTGATTTTATACTATTACTTTATGCATCTTAGTTACTATTTTGAGTTGACCAATGATATCTACTTCGTACATGTTTCCCTTTACTGAGCTCTACTTGTGTTTTTCTTTTGTGGAGTGCATCAAGTGTACCAATGACTTCGAATTGCCCTGAAATCCGGGGGGAGGGGGGGTAATAGGATCTTAGTTTAGTTAAGGCGTATCTTGATATTTCGGTAATAGTCTAGGATTTACTAGTACCTTACCTCGCTAAAATTTAAAAATTACAACAATTGGCCAGACCTTCAACTCTTCTTCTTCTTCTTCCTTCTAGTTTCACAACTAATAACATCGTTTCCTTTTTTCTTCCCCCCTCATCAACTTTTTTCATTTCATGCATCTTACTTATTTATCATTTTCGTTAAAATTTTATGTATTGCAAACGTAAATCTTTTTTTTTGGGAATAATAAATAAAAAGACTTGAAACATCGAGATGATTCCATATCTAAAATATGAGAATATTTAGAGATGAATTAGACTTGATCGAGATTTAATTGTCAACGTTTGCTTCATATATAGTTAAACTATATTTTTTTATTGGATCATAATATATAGTCAATGTATAACTTATATATAGGTATGCTATATTATATAGTAAGTATATACTTTACGAAATAGGCTCAAGAATACCTTTAAACTATAAGAAATAACAGAGATTTACCCTTTATATGCATCACCAATTCTGGATGTATCCACAACTTTGAACTCGTAAACATTTAATGAACTTTGAAACATAGTGGCAAAGTGAAGAAATTTGTGAATCGTTTCTTACCCTACCCGCAAAAATGAGGAGAAATGGCTGAAATTGAATTTTAAGAGAAATGAGGGAAAATTCAGATATTAGGGACCGTATTAGTTTAGAAGGAATGGGAAATCTTTCGCCTTTATGTGGCATCCATGTGGAGTCCACGTGGTACTTAACATACTTTTTGTTAATTAGAAGGGTAAGTATGACGTAAAGAACAATTTTGAGCCATAAAATAGTTTAGTGGAAAATTTGAGCAATGTGTATATGACTTTTAGAAAACTATATCATATATCCAATGTGTATATCCAGTAGTTTTCTTAAATTAATAAATATATTTATTTGTAAACAAATTTATATTATATATAATTGAAATTATTTCTAAAATATACGACCAAAATAAAACATTTATCTTAAATTAAGTGTCATTTTAGTAATTTTCTCAAAAAGTCTCAAATAAAGACAGAGGAATTAAATTAAGTGTCATTTTAGTAATTTTCTCAAAAAGTCTCACATAAAGACAGAGGAATTAACTCATATCCTACTCACACTCTTCAATTACATAGTGCCAAAAAATATTTTAAGAAGCAAAAGCTGTCATTAGATGGTTAAGGTCCCCATCGTTTCCTTCTTTTTTAACCTCCTATTTCAATTCCAGATTTCTGCCTTTTGTTGATTATGATGGATTCCTGTACCTTTTTTTACTCATCGACATTACTTGTTTATCTTTTGACCGTTGCTCTGTTTTTGGATTAAAAAAAATGAAAAACTAAACACATATTATATGTAGATGATGTTTTTATGATTTTTTCTGGTGAATAGATTGGCGGGATGACCTTTTTTCGTTGTCATTTTGTTCGGATTTAATATATGGGGATGAATAATCGATTTTTTATGTTTATTTGTGTCCTCAATTCTGTTTTGATGAAACAAGGGTTAGGATTTTTTTGTCTGCATTTGTGTGGAGGAATGCATGCGTTCACTAATAGATTTTATATATAAGGTAGATTGGCCATGAAAATAGAGAGTATTTGAAAACCCGTTTCCACTCCAAATCACTCGTAAAACTCAAAAACGATTCACTTCAATTTATATTCACTACAAAACACAAGTCCAATTTTAAATCATCATTATTCAAAGTGAATAATGATGATTGGAAATTGGAGTTCTTTTTTAGTTATGTGAGTGATTTGGAGTTAAATTATTTTAAAAAAGTTAAATTTTATGGCCAATCGTGTTTGTTTTTTGGAGTCTTTCATCCTTTGCCACCGAAGAACAGAAGTTAGGTTGGTCATGAATTTTTAAATGAAGTTATAGAATGAAATAAGATATAAAGTTTCTTTTCTTCTGAAATATTGAATTTGAAATAAAGGTATTAAATTTGTACATAATCATATAACTAGTGGAAAGAGTGATGTGTATCAGTTTTTTTGGAAGTTATTTCTTCCCTTTCCTTTATCTTTTGGGAGCTACTTCTTGAAAAGATGATTATCAGAATGCAAAAATTTGATAGATATGATATGTTGCCTATGACTAGTTGTTAGAATGGATATGGGTGATGTAGAGATGGTGGATGTCGAAAAGAATGTCCTTGCTACTGATCCTAGTGTACAATGACTCATTCATCAAGTACGAAAATAGTGTTAAGACATAAAGGCTTAATTGGGATAAGCAATTTTCAGGATAAAACGGATTGTCAGAGTTGATTCAAAGGGAGAGGACTTGATTAATGTTAGAAGTGAGACAAAGAGTCAGCTCAACTCTAAGAGTTAGTACGAGACACATGAAAATGTAGTTGTTCAAGGAAAAACTATTTATAAGGCCCACAAAGTGCTAAAAATGATGATAATGGAGAAACGGTGCTTGAACAAAATGTGTTGTTGTAGAACAAAACACATACTATTGATGTTGGCTTGAATGATATGGTAAGTGGCTATTTGAAGGTGATTGATGATTAAGTACAACAGATTGACAAAGGAAAACTGAATGAAGTTCATTAGAATAAGAAAATGATCTATGAGATCAGTAAGAATTGTAATGATATGATGGTTGATAGATAAGAGTACCATTAAATTAAAACAGATCCTACAACTATTACCACTGATGGTTCTAGATTGGATGAGCTTCAAAAAATAAAATTTTAATTTACTACATCTTCTATTGGAAAAAGGCCAAAACCAGCTAGTCCAATGTTTTTGATTAGTCCTTCAACTTTAAAAGTTTGATAACATAGTGGGGAAGCATCTGAGAATATCTCTGCAATGGTACATACTCTGATATACCTTTGGGGTCCAAAAACGGCATATTAGAGTGTGCACCACTGCAAAAATATTCTCTGATGCTTTCCAACTATGTTGTCCAGCATTCTTAGTTGAAGGATTAAAAATAAACATTAGACTAGCTGGTTCTGGCTATTTTCAAATATAAGAATCATTAAATACGATTTTAACTTTTAGAAACTCATACAATCTAGAACCATCATTGGTAACAGTTGTAGCATTTGTTTTCTTTAGATGGTCCTCTTGTCTATCAACCATTATATCATTACCATTCTTATTGACCTCATACATCATTTTCTTAATTATATGAACTTCATTCAGATACATCCTTCATCAACCTTATGTAATACATTGTCAGTCATATTCAAATAGACACTTACCATATTATCCATTCAAACATCAATAGTAGGTGTATTTGTTCTCCAGCAGCACATTTCGTTGATGTTTTCCTTCTCCATTTTCAAAATTTTAGAACTTTTTGGGTCTTGTGAATTCTTTTTGTCCTCATTGATAACATTGCCTTGTGCCTATGCCTAACTCTTAGGGTTGAGCTGGTTCTCTGTCTCACTTCTAGTATTCTTCAAGTCCTCTCTTTTTGAATCACTCTGATCATCTCTCTTGTCCTCAACATTGCTTATGTCAATCGATCATTCCATCTTAACACAATTGTTTTACTGGGCGAGGGATTCATTGGATGCTAGGACGACACTAGCACAGACATTCTTTTTGGCATCCACCATCTCTACATCACCGTTATCCATTCTGACAACTAGTCACAGGCAACGTATGGATCAAATTTTGACATTCTAATACTCGTCTCCTCAAGAAAGAGAACCCAAAAGAAAAAGAAAAGGGTATAAATAACTTCCAAAAATTTTATATGCATCACTCATACGAAGAGTTACATGATTCTCTACAAATTTCATATCTTACTTTTTACAATAGAAGAAACTCTTATCTAATTTCATTCCATAACTTCATTTCAAAATTCATGAATAACAGAACTTATTTTCTTCCTCTCCCACTGATATTAGTGCCAGGGAAGAAAGACTCCAAAAAACTAACATGATTGACCATAAAATTCGAGTTGTTTACACTTTTTGCACTCCAAATCATTCACAAAAACTCAAAAACAATTAGCTACAACTTATATTCACAACCAAAAACAACTACAATTCTAAATAATCATTCCTCACTATCAAAAAAGTGAATAATGATAATTGAAAACAGATTTGTGTTTTGTTGTGAATATAAATTGGAGTTAATTTTTTTAGTTTTTGTGAATTATTTGGAGTGAAAAAGTTACCTTATTTTTTCAAATCTCTCAATTTTCATGGACAAAGTCCCTTATTAATAAACTCTATTAGCAAAAATAAATCATTCCTCCTAACAAACACACACACCTAAAAAAAAACTAATCCTAATTTAATCAAAACGGAATTGAGGATATAAAAACAAACACAAAAATTCATTTTTTTCATGCCCCTATATTAACTCTAAACAGAATGACAACTACAAAAATGTCCTCCCGCAGACCAATTCACCGGAACAAAACATCAGAACTTCATCCACATCTCAAATGATCTTAGTTTTTCATCTTTTTAAAAAATAGACCAACGTTCAACTAATAAAGAAATACTGTAGATGAGTAAAAAACATATAGGAATACATTCAATTCAGAAATAGGTAGGAATATGCAATTGAAATTGGAGGTTGATGAAGCAAAGTAGCCTAATAAAGAAGGAAAGAATTGCGAGCTTAACCCTTCAATGACGACTTTTTCTTTTTCAAATATTTTTTGGCATTAAGCAATTGAAGAGTGTGCATAGGATATGAGTTAATTTCTTTGTGTTTATGTGAGACTTTTTGAGAAAATAACTAAAATTACACTTAATTAAAGATTAATGTTTTATTTTGGCCTTATATTTTAGAAATATAAGTTTCAATTATATATTATAAATTCGTAATTAATTTACAATATATATAGTTATATACTTAATAAAATATTCAACATCTCTATAGATTATATGCTAGAGTTCGCTAAAATATACTATTTATATAATATATCGTATCTACATATGATTTATATACTGACTATATATTATGATACACTTAAAAAACTAAACAAGACTTAACTATATATGAATTTTACATTGACCATATATGAAGTATATATTGTCTCTTCAATGTTGATCAACTCAAATTTACCTCTATATAATCTAAAATTTTTCATATCAAATCATCTCGATGTTTGAAGTCTTTTAATATATAATTTACTCGGCATGATTCACCTTTCTGGTATGTTGAAATTCAATGAAAAGTAAAAAAATAACTAAGAAGACACAAAGTTATTATTTTTGAAACTGGAAAGAAGAAGAAAAGTACAAGGTTTGGCCAATATTATTGAGATAAGGTAAAATTACTACTTAGATTATGACCGAAATCTCATAGACATGCGTTAACTAAACTTACGATAGAAATTTCATAGACAAGGGTTAAACTGAAGTCTCTATACATAAATTTATGAAATTAAATTAGTTTGGAAGTGTTAGTGCCTAAACGTCAAGAGACGTCCGAAACTAATCTTTTGGTGCTAGGATGATCTAGTGTTGTCATGGAGTTTGATGTGTGGCTTTAGGTCCAACTCATGTACAAATGTTTATTACATCTAGAATATCGAGGTAAGGGGTAAAAGGTTTGGGTATGAATCCCTTAGGACCACTGTGAAGTTCCTTGAAGAAGACCCAAATATTGGCCAAAAATTTGTCAAAAACAACATGAACAACGACCTTGGTTAACGGCCCGTTGGTAGGTTGATTCCAAAATTGTGGAGTGTGTGGCTCCACAATTTGTTGTAGGAGATAAAGCCCCAATTGGAGGAGCCTTATTCACAAACCACGAAGCTTCAGAACACCCCGTCAACCCCTACTGTCCGTAGGTGGTGGTCATGGGAGACCACCTTCAAATCTCCCGAGGGTTCGGCGAAGTGAGGGGTGAATTGGTGAATTCTACCCACATTCCAATTAAGTCATAGACAATTATTTATTTATTTAGGTATTTTAAGTATATTAAAACAATTAATTATCCGTTTAGACTTTTCTCTTCAAAATCAAAACACTTCATTCGCTAAAGTTCTCTCAAGATCACCATTAAAGAAGAAATGAATGAGGAAGAAACTAGGTCAAGTTTCACCAAGGTTACAAGATTATTCTAAGGCATTTATCAAAGGTATGTGAAGCTTTTCATCTGTGGGTTCTTTCACCCATGGATCCCCCTTTGATATCCCCCAAATTGTGAATCCGAAATACCCCAATTCTTAATGCAATTGTCTTGAATACAAATGATCATAGTAAGGTTCATCTAAATATGAATTAAACTAGGTTTAATCAGATATGAAAGATCTAACCTATAGTGTTAGGATTGAACCTATATGATCAAGTATTACTAGAATTACCTTCTAATGATCAAAATGATGGAATAGATTGTAATAAGACATGCATCCTGATAAAATGAAGATAGTATGAAAAGAGGGTTTGTAAGAATTGTTGTTAGTTCTTTTGAGATAAAACCAAATTTAAGGTGATATTGATTGGGTATTCTCTTTCTCTTATAATCCTAGACACGAATAATTTACGATAGTCAAGTTCTCTCACATAGAAGGCTTCAAGGTTAACATAAGGACCTAAAATTAATCATGCTTGTTAAGATAGAATATCTTGAGGTTGATATCATGGTAACTTGGAATTGTTAAACTCATGGAAACTTGGGAAGGAAGATATCATGGTCGATTGGGATGGTAGATCTCATAATATGTTGGGATGGAAGAATTAAGATCTCCCATGGTTAGTTTCATCTTGCATAGGAAGAAAGTTTTTCATGGTAGCTTGCATTAGTGTAGGCAAGGTAGACTAGGATGGAGGATCGGTAATATCTGAGGGATAGTGTGAAGTATAATGACTAGAATGTCTTCTTGATAGCTTAACTTGGTTAGTCCAATACCATTTCGTTGGAGCTTAGTATTGAGACGATGCTATCTTGGCATTGCACAAGTATACTTGGATGTGGCTTATAAACTAGTTCACTAGTATGATTGGAGCTTGAGTTGCAATTGGAGGATAGAGTTTCAAGGACTTTGAAGAAATGAAGAGGTGGTGAGTCCTCATACTTTCGAGGATGAACCTTTATGTTCCTTTTATGTCTTTCATTGTAATTTTTTATTTAACGTGGGCTACATCCCAAGAATTTTACTCATCTCATCCAAAGATGGTTTGCGACTGCAATGTTAGAAAGACTTCTGCTTCTATGAAATACATTTTGAGGTATGTCTTAAAGAAAGTTTTGGTTCTTCTATATTTTCTATGCTCTTGTGTAATGAATGCTAAGGGCTTGTATACGACCTCTTTGAGGTCGAACACACCATGTTATGACTTGGGGTGCTCTTGTGTCGTTACACGAAAATAACCGAATGGTCATTTCTTATCATTGTTTCCACGGAAAAGGGCCTAAAATATCTTTAAAATATAGTAAGTGGTACGAAATTGCCCTCTTTCCACCTATGGGCTCTCAAATACACTTATCATCTACCTTTAGGTCCTATATTGTCCTTTTTTCAAACAGACCCCAGTTTAAATTCAAATAATTAATAAATTAATGATGTGGCGTTCGCCTATTGGTCATTATATAATCAATTTAAACTTGTGTAAAAATTTACTCATTCCTAAATCAAATAAAATAAAAGTATAAAGAACATATCAAAAGTGGTCTGCATTTAATCAGGAAAAACAAAATAAAACAAAACAAAAATGGAAAGCTTAATAAGGAAGAGCTCCATTTCATTTGCTCTGATCTCTTTACCAAATTGCCGCATCTTCTCCGAGGAAAATCAAGCTTGCAGATCTCTATTCATCTCTCAACACCTCCACACAAACTATAATTTGCAAGACACATTTATCGCCAAATTTCTCACTGACACTATGATTCTAACCAATGAAGACTTCTACAATTTCAGTGAAAAAGATCTAAATTTCAGTAGAGATCCGAGATGTTCTAGAGAATTTTAGTTCATTGTTATTTGAAATGGCCTCAAATTTATGGTCTCTGTATCTTTTCCAAACTTCATTCAAGTTGCCTCAAGGTTACTCCAGATAAGTCTTCCACCCCTTTTATTGGTATTTAGTTTTCTTTGGTTTTTACCTTCGATATATCGTCCCAGCAGGTTAAAACCCTAAAGGATTTGATACCACTTCTCAACATAACAGAAAAATAGGTTTTATTTTGAAGTCTACTAGATATTTCTATGATCTAGTTCGTTCATATCATCTGATTCTGTTACCCAATTCCTTGTTGTTGATACATTTTATTTACTCTATGTCTACCAATTGTAGCTTGCAGTCCTTGTTTTGAACATTTATCATCCGCAAATTAGATTTTTTTATTTTTGTAATTTCACAATTGCTTTAGCCTATTGCATCATCTCTGGCAAAATTAACAATATGATTAGTAAAAAAGTCTCCTAGGGAGTTCCCTTCCCTTAATGTATGCCATATCTCCATATCCTTGTTAATAATTCGGCTATTTAAGTACCTAACATATCAAGCTATCAACATGGAACCTCCCAATTTATATTTAATACTTATTGAGCCGATAGAGAGTCCGTCTCAATGATCAATGGAACTTGATTATTATGCAAACAAAAATCTAGGCCTATTTTGATTGCTTTTATTAAAGACTCAATGACTGAAACATGTTTTTATACCCTGGTCTCGTTATAAAGGAAACCACCTTCTTCATTTCTTATAAATAATGAAAAGAATCTATCTGTGACCCATCAATGTTGCATTTATTAGTTCTACTGGGAGGATGAATCCATCTAACAACTTTGTAATTGATTAGTGGTGAATACCCCTCTAAGAACATCAGAATTAGGGGCCACGTCTTAGGCATCTCTTTCGATCAAGGATATCTAGATTTAACAAATAAATATATGTTTCTTTGAATCTCCAGCACCAAAGCTAGCTTACTCATTTTCCCCGACGCTTGATCAAGTTTCTTATTTTCCATATGCTCCATAGAATAAATGCAGGTTTTACTTTTAAAACTAGTTTCAATTTTATAGAGCACTCTACATTCCACGAAACCTCCAGAACTTTCCTAGGATGAACCACTGGAAGATGAAAACCTGCAGTTTCTATAAAAAAAAAAAGGGTCAACACTTGATATAAATTAGAAGCGAGAATAAACAAATGCATAAAAGATTCTTGTATATCATCATTACTACAACAACACTACATAGAATTAGCTATGCCCCTTCTAATCAAACCTTCTCATTAGGAATTCTTCATAACCACATTCTCCACAAAAGGAAAGACACCTTAAAATGTATGTAGTTTTCCCAAATGTTAATGATTAAGTCTATAGGTTTTTTCCTCACCATGCACAGCTCCCTAGCAGACCCAATTTTTAATATCACTGTACAACAAGGCATCTACAAAGGCTTAACTCTGTCCTCTGCAAAATGCATATCTCCCAGAACATTTTTAGTGTGTCTACAAACCTCCTCATTAAAGATAGTAGCTATCATGACATGAATTATGTGAGATAGGTAGACATACTGCAGGGCTTCCAATTGTGTCCAATTATCATACCAAAGACTAGCATGACTTTCTCTTGGTTCCCACAAAATTTCTTGATTAAAAAAATCTCTAGCTTGAAGCATATCCTTCCATACATGTGAACCACCATTCCATTTAACTACATAAGGTCTATGTCTTTTACAATATTTGTTCCACATGAAATTATCCCATAAAGTATTGGAAGTCCTAAACTTCCACCAGAGTTTTGCGAAAAGAGATTTGGACACACAAATAAAGATCAAAACCCCAAACCTCCCTCACTCTTTGGAACACAGATATCATCAAAAGCAATCTAGTGAGTGACTCAACCCTCCTCTTTAAAGTTCCATAAGAATTTCGCAAAAATCCTATGATTATCATAAATAACACATTTTCGAGGGATTATAGCAGACAAAAGGTAAATAGGCATACTTTGTAACATATGATTTATTATAATCATCTCCCCCCAAAAACCCAGAATCTTCTCTTTCCATAATTGAAGCTTATTCTGAATTTATTTGATCAATTATGAAAAGTTTACCTTTTTCTTCATACCATGCCTAATTGGACTACCCAAATACATCAAATGAAACTTTCCTTTAGAGAAACTTATAACTATTTCCAAAACCTGAACATAAGTTTGTGCATCTTTGCTAAACAGATAATAAGAACTCGTGTTCCTATAATTAAGTTGACCATATTGATGTTTATATCGTGTTGCGGTTTTCATAATTATCTATAAGGACCTTTTGTCTGTTGCTGCACAGATAAATGTATCATCCGCATATGCCAAATGATTCAATTATTCACTTTACTTAGGCACTCCATAAGATTTAAATTAGATATCTCAAACAACTTATTAAGAGATAGAAATAAAAATCTCCCATTCACAATACAAAGAGCAGGAGATAGAGGGTCCACTTTCTTCACTACCCTAGTAGAATGAAAAAAGCCATGTAATTTCCCAGCAATTAGTACCTAGTACCAATTTTTAGTACAATCCTACAAATCTTATTAGTAACATTATAATCAAAACCCAACCTTCAAAGAACATTAATCAAGAAATTCTAGTCAACTCTATCATAAGCTTTGTCCATATCAATCTTAATAATCACATTATCTAGTTTACTCCTCAATCTAATATCAAAAACATTTTTTTGAGCTAAAAGCACAACTTTAAATATCTTTCTACCCTTAACAAAACCAAATTGATTCTGGCAATCAATCTTGTGAGAAAACCGTCTAATTTGACATGAATAAGCTGAGAAATGATTTTATTAAGAAAGTTACTTAAACTAATTGTTCTAAGATCCAAAATACAAATTCACCACATACTTTTTAGGGTTATATAGAGAACAAAATGAGTGTTTATAGACTCTTCAACTTAAAATTTATGAACATATACTTGATATATTGCAATGTTTCAGAGGCATTAAGGAAAGGAAATTTATTTGAGAAGTAGTTTAATGGACTTTGGTTCTTCTATGAAGGTAGGTTATGATTTATTCTATTGGATAGATAGACTCTTAATAGTTATTGATATGCATTGAGTGATTTTATGAACTTCACTATGTAATTGATTCTGTGATTTTCTGACTTTGTTGTGTGGTTTGGATAATCTATGTCTTATTTGTGAATGGTATGGAATCCTTAGAACGTGAAATTTATAATTTTGAAACATCTCTATCTAAGTAATGTCTTGAATAAATAAGGCTAGATGAAATATTGTAAAGAAAGTGAAAAGTTGTGATAGTAAATGATAAATTAACAATATATTTTTTGATAGGAGTGTCACGTTCCAACACGGTATTATTGGATTGGGGTTTCACATTTCCACATGGTATTATTAAATCGAGGTGTCACATTTTGACACGGTATTATAAGATCTGGGTGTCACATTCTGATATGGTAATATTAAATATGAAAACATATAGAATTAACTAAATCTACTCAATCTAAAAAAAACCCATTTCCCAAACAAATGTGGTGTGGAGACATGAGTCCTCGTGTGTGTGCCTGATATCGTCATTGATTACCTACTTGCTTCAGTTGTCACTTGTTCATTTCATTTTTTTATTACTTGCTAAATTCTGTAGTTGATTTTATAATATTACTTTATACATCATAGTTACTATTTCGAGTGGAGCAATGACTTCAAATTGCCCTCAACTCCGAGGGAAGGGGGTAATATTATCTTAGTTAAGTTAAGGCGTATCTATGAGATTTCTATTATAGTCTAGGAGTTACTTGAACCTTATCTCGCTAAAATTTAAAAATTACTAAAATTGGCCAGACCTTCTACTCTTCTTCTTTATCCTTCTAGTTTCACCACTAGTAACATCCTTTCCTTCTTACTTTGCCCTCCACCACTTTTTTAATTTCATGCATCTTCCTAGTTATTTATCCTTTCTGTTAAAATTTGATGTATTGCAAACGTAAATCTTTTTTAGCGCATAATAAATAACAAGATTCAAAACATCGAGATTATTCCATATCTAAAATTTGAGAATTTTTAAAGATCAATTTGAGTTGTCGAGATTGAATAGTCAACGTATACTTCATATATATTTAAACTATATTTAGTTTTTTGAGTGGATTGTAATATATAGTCAATGTATAGCTTATATATAGGTACGCTATATCATAAAGTCAATATATACTTTACGAAAAAGGCTTAAAAATACCATTAAACAATCAAAAATAGCTCATATTTACCCTTTTAATCCATAAATTAATCACCAAATTTAGATCAATCCACAATTTTGAACTCGTAAACATAATAAAATAAGAACAAATATTTACTAACCTACGGTGGTGAAGATCCAGTTTTAAACCCAGCCATATAATCTACTTCTAAGCCTATTCACAAGGTGAAGAAATCTGTGAATCTTTTCTTACCCTACCCGCAAAAATGAGGGGAAATGGCTGAAATAAAATTTTAAGAGAAATGAGGGAAAAATAAGATATTAGGGATCTTATTAGTATACAATGAAGTGGGAAATCTTTGGCGCTTATGTGACATCCATGTGGACTCCACGTGGAATATAACATACTTTTCTTACTTAGAAGGGTAAGTATGACCCGATACTTTGACGGGAAGGGTAATTTTGAGCCACAATATAGTTTAGTGGAAATTTTAAGCAATGTTTGATAGTTTAGGAGTGTTTTTGAGTCTTTTTCTTACACTTTATATGACTTCTATAAAACTATATCATATAATAATGTAAACATCGAATAGTTTTCTTAAGTATATAACTATATTTATTTCTTGACTAATTACTAATTTATATTACATAAAGTTGAAACTATTTCTAAAATATAAGCAAAAATAAAACATTACTCTTAAATTAAGTGTCATTTTAGTAATTTTCTCAAAAAGTCTCACCTAAAGATAGAGGAATTAACTCATACCCTACTTACACTCTTAAATTACATAGTGCCAACAAAATATTTTAAGAAGCAAAACTTGTCATTGGAAGGTTAAGGTCACCATCGTTTCCTTCTTTGTGAACCTCCAATTTTGATTGCAGATTCCTGCATGTTTCTAAGTTTGATGGATTCCTGTAACTTTTTTTACTCATCGACAATACTTGTTTATGTTTTGACCGTTGCTCTGTTTTTGAAAAAAATTAACACATTTGATATGTGGATAAAGATTTTATGTTTTTTTCGGTTAATTGATTGGCGGGAGGAACTTTTTTAGTTGTCATTCTGTTCAGAGTTAACATATATTGATGAAAAATAGGATTTTTTTCTGTTTGTCTTTGTGTCCTCAATTCTGTTTTGATGAAACTAGGGTTAGGTTTTTTTTTTGTATTTGTGTGGAGGAATGCATGCTTTTGCTTATAGATTTTATATATAAGGTTGATTGACCATGAAATTTGAGAGAATTTGAAAACCTGTTTTCACTCCAAATCACTTGTAAAAACTCAAAAACAATTCACTCCAATTTATATTCATAACCAAACACAAATCAAATTTTAAATCATCTTTATTCGAAGTGAATAATTATTATTTGAAATTGGAGTTGTTTTTTTATTTATATGAGTGATTTTGAGTGAAAAGATTATTAAAAGTTGAATTTTATGGCCGATCGTGTTTGTTTTTTGTAGTCTTTCATCCTTTGCCAATGAAGAAAAGAAGATAAGTTATTCATAAATTTCCAAATGAAGTTATAGAATAAAATAAGATATAAAGTTTCTTTTGTTTTGAACAATTGAATTTGAAATAAACGTATGAAATTTGTAGAGAATCATATAACTAGTGGAAAGTGTGATCCATATCAGTTTTTTTAGAAGTTATTTCTTCCCTTCCCTTTATTTTTTGGGTGCTCCATCTTAAGGAGATGAGTATTAGAATGCAGAAATTTTCTACATATGATATGTTGCCTGTGACTTGTTGTCATAATTGATATGGGTGATGTCGAGATGGTGGATACCAAAAAAAATGTCCTTGCTAGAAATCCTAGTGTACAATGACTCATTGGTCAAGTACGAACTGGTGTTAAGACAAAAGGCTTGATTGGGATAAGCAATCCTGAGGATAAAGCGGATGATCAGAGTGATTCAAATGGAGAGGACTTGATGAATGTTAGAAGTGAGATAGAGAATCAGCTCCACTGTAAGAGTCAGACAGAGGCACATGAAAATGTAGTTGATCAAGAAAAAACATTTTATAAGGCCTATAAAGTTCTAAAAATGTTGAAAATGTAGAAGGGGAACTTGAACGAAATGTGTTGTTGTAGAACAAAACACATACTATTGATTCTGGCTTGGATGATATGGTAAGTGGCTATTTGAAGGTGATTGATGATGAAGTACAAAAAATTGATGAAGAAAAACGGAAATGAAGTTCATTAGAATCAGAAAATGATCTATGAGTTTAATAAGAATGGTAATGATTTGATGGTTGCTGAGAGGATAATTAAATTGAAACAAATGCTACAACTATTACCACTGATGGTACTAGATTGGATGAGCTTCAAAAATGAAAATTGAATTTACTACTTCTTCTATTGGAAAAACATCAAAACCAGCTAGTCCAATGTTTTTGATCAATCGTTCAACTGCAAATGTTTGAAAACATAGTGGGGAAGCATCTGAGAATATTTCTTCAATGGTAGATACTATAATATAACCTTGGATCCCAAAATCGTTATATTAGAGTATGCACCATTGAAGTAATATTCTTATATGCTTCCTAATTATGTTGTCCAGTATTTGTAGTTGAAGGATTAATAAGAAACATTAAACTAGCAAGTTCTAGCATTTTTCCAATATAACAATCAGTAAATACGATTTTCATATTTAGAAACTCATCTAATCTAGCACCATCACTGGTAACAATTGTCGCATTTGATTTCATTTAATGGTCCACTTGTCTATCAACACTTATATCGTTACTATTTTGATTGACCTCATTCATCATTATCTTATTATAGCCTAAATCATTACTAGTGTGAATGGTAGAATGAGATGACATTCATGTATGCAACAAGTATGCGTTAAAGGTGCTTATGAAATGTCCTCTTATGATGTGTGCCTATATTGGGTATTGGTTATAGTTGTCTTCCATGATATGAATTACTTAAGTTGAAAGTTCTTTGTTAATATGAAGTAGGTCTATAATGACACCCAACGTTGATGAAAATGAATAAAATGGATGCCATTCATACGTGGCTTAAGTATGACATAAAGCTACCTATGTAATGTTCTCTTTTGAAGTGTGCCTATCTTGAATACTGTCTATAGTTGCCTTCCATGATATGAATGAGTTAAGTTGATAACTCCTTGTTAAAATGAAGTTGGTTTATAATGACACCTAGAGTTGACGAAAATGAATAGGGTGACTTCAAGACATGCTTAATGTGTGTGGTATTATGGGATGCCTCACATACATTTGACAAGGGTTCTTGGAGGTGCTTTAGGGTTATAGTCTCTTATGTCATGAAAACCTAGGTCTTAATTACGAAGGTGGACTGTGACCATGAATGACCAAAGAAAGGGAATTAGCTAAGGTAGTATTATCGGATAGTATCTTGGCATTACACAAGTATACTTGGAGGTGGTTGGTGTAGTAGTTAACTTATGTATAACGGACTAATGATTGAAGTATGAAGTTATATATGCCTAAGGTTAACTTGTTATGTTATGATTCTGTTATTATCTCTTATGTTTATGTATTATGTTGACAAACCATTTGAGATGCTCTTATGATGATATATTAGCTTTCCTACTCAGTACTTTTGTACTAACGCATATTTCCTACACTCTAACCAAATGCAGGGTTGGAGCTTTGAATTGCTATTGAAGGATAGAGTTTCAAGACATTGAAGAAGTGAAGAACTGGCGAGTCCTCATAGCTTCGAGGCAAACCTTTATGTTCCTTTTATGTCTTCCATTATGTTTTTATACTTTATGTGGGATGCGTCCCAATACTTTTATTCATGTCATTCATAGATGGTTTGAGACAATAATGCTAGAAAGACTTCCGCTTTTACGAAATACATTTTGAGATATATTTTAAAGAATGTTTTAAATTCATCCATATTTTCTTAGTTGTTATGTAAGGAATTCTAAGAGCTTGTATATACCTCTTTGAGGTCGAATACACCATGTTATTACTTGGGGGTTCTATCGGGTCATGACAAACTTGGTATTAAAACATAAGGTTGTGGCACGGTCTTAGGTTGTCTCAAACCACATCAAAGTAGTCTTGTTCATGGGTATGAGTCGCGACACATATCATGAATTGGAGGCTATTTGATTGTAACACCCCGTAGAAAAAAAAAGACCAAAACTAGCTTTACAGAAAAATTCTGCAGGTGTAACAAACGGTTGCATCGACGGATCATGGTCTCACCCATGGTCCATCCTGCACAACTGTCGATGGGATCACAAACTCCCAAAAAAAACTCAGCAGGGAAAATTGGATATCTCATGATCGATGGACAGAATTACGGTCCGTAGGTCAGACTACGGTGTGTAATCCATGACCGTCGATCGAGACCCCCATTCACCCACTCTCAGACAAGAGCTACGGGTGACCAGTGCGGTCCGTAGGTTTAAAATTTGCTTACAGTTAAGGGGAAATATAGTTGGGTAAACTTAAAATGGTTATAACTCTTAGCAACAAAATGAATTAGGTGTCCTATGACCTACCCACAGATAGATAATGCAATTATCTTTCCATAGCCACCGACTTTTATAAAATCAGACCTCCTGAAAATGTTATGCCATTTTGGTAAAGGCCTGTCGAACAGGACAAGTCGACAGACCCAACAACGAGGCATCGGTCAGAAGACTGACCGTCAATTCTACCCATCGTTTGGTCGGACAACAACTTTTGCAGTGGTCTTTTTGACCTTTCCCAATTTGTTTAACCCCTAAGTTACGTTGTTTTGACCGAAAATCATCATATTTTAATCATTTTAAGCCTAGGAACATAATTAAAACATATCTAAGTCAAATTATTAAATCAAAATTTAGAAAATTAGAAGAAAGAGAGGAGAAAAAGCTCAAGATCCCTAGTTCAAGAATGCCAAAAGCTCAAGTAGTTCCAACCCCAAAACATAAGTATTTTTCCATGGATTTCATCACCTTGTATGTGGTATTTCACTAGTGGGTTCCTTTCACCCCTTGGTTCCCTAGTTCTCACTCTGATTATTGATTCCCATATCAATTTTAGACCTAGGTTTTCTAGAACTTTCATAGAACTTCATGAATTTATTAAATATATGTTCCAAATCGATTATAATGTTATTACTAAGATATCGCATGGATTTCAGATCCCTAGCGTTGTATATAATTAGTTCTTGAATTACACATGCTAGGTAAGATATTTCAGACAATTCAAATATACATGCCTAAGTTATTAATGCATAATTACCACATTAATTGTTGCATTCTCAGTTTGCATGTTCAGTTTAGAGCTATCCAATATCTACAGAAATTCATACATTATCAGTAAATTTACAGAATTCATGGGAGTATCATAATATCGAGTTGGACTAGGGTTTAGCATACCTAATAGTCCCAAAACTACTAGCCAAGTAGGTTGTAAGTCCCCTCTGTGGGCAATAAATTTAGTGATCACGCCAGCATGCCTTTATACCTTTGGCAGGGTATATCAGGTACTCTCGATGGGGCGTATAAATCAAACCCCACCTTTAGCTCATGTGGTTTTATTATAGATTGTTAGTAGCTCCCACAGATCAATTAGACTCTCTACACTGACAATTTATCAGTATATTCAATATTTAGTTTTAGCATGTTATAAATTGGTCATTGCATCCTATTAGCTCAAAATTCAGTTTATCATGTCATATTATTATACTTGATTTTTTGCTTGTTCAATTATGTTTTATTTCAGTTTTACTCTATCCTACATGCTCAATACCTTTCAATTACTTACACATACGTGCGCCACACATTCTCATGATGTAGGTTCAAGTTCTCAACATCCAAATCACGCGTAGATCAATTTCCGATCTCCAGTTCAGCAGATTCAATGGTGAGTCCTCATTCTCCGAGGCAAACAATCATGAGTGTCATTTCAGTCCTTAGTCATTTTGTTTAAGTTTTTGCTAGACTTAGTTGGGATTTGTCCCAATATTTTGTAGTCCAATTTAGAGGCTTATTTCATACATAGTTAGATTCATCTTAGCACTGAGATAATATTTTCATTGGACTAAACTCATCAGTTTATATATATATATATATGTTTTAGCATATGGGCATTCCCCATTTTTTCATTATAAGTTATGATTTAGCTTCCGCATCAGTTATATATCTTTAGTAAGCTTATGATCATGCCAGCAGGGTTAGCTTGGGATCACTTGTTGTTCTAAATTCCGTGTTCGCGTCTCGGGGGTAGCTCGGGGCATGTAAAAACTTGGTATCAGAGAATTAGGTTCAAGAGTCCTAGGATGTCTTAGAAAGGCGCACTAAGTTGAGTCCTTTTCATAGGTGTGAAGTGTACCACACCCAATATGAGGGAGGCTATGATGTATTTTAGGAAAAATTCACGTTCTTGTTACTCTTATCATGTGTAAGGTATGATCTAATTCCATTCGAACTTGACGTTGTGCTTAAAGATAATGCCTTCTCATAGAATTAGGCATGGAATGCTTATGCACGCAATGATAAAGCACTTCCTCTCGTACCACATAAGGAATTTCAAATGCACAGTTTCATAATACCAATTCAGCTTTTGGCTCAAAGTATGAGAACATGGAACAATCAGAAGGTTGTAGTTCCTACTAATAGAAATGACTGTCTAGTAAAAGCCAGAGTTTGTGATTTTGTTAGGATGAATCCGCCTAAGTTTTTTAGAGTCGCAAGTTGGTAAGGACCCATAGAAGTTCATTGATGATGTCAAATATATATTTCGTGTGATGTCAATAACTTGTAGTGATAGGTGAGATTGGTTTCCTACCAACTCATGCATGTGACTCACATACGGTTCACTCAGTGGAAAGACAACATACATGACTTTGTCTTTTGTAACTCAGTATAGTAGTCCAATTCAGTGTCAATCCAGAAAATCTCTCAGAACCTTTCTTAGTCTCTACTCTAGTCGGTGAAATAGTTATAGTTACACGGGTATACAGAAATTGCCCTGTCATAGTATCTCAGAAAGTCACCTCAGAAGATCTAGTAGAGGTATAAATTGTAGACTTTGATGTAATTCTAAGCACGGATTGGTTACATTCATTTTTATGCCTCAGTCGATTGTAGAACTAGGATTGTTCGTTTTCAGTTTCCAGATGAACAAACCTTAGAACTTAAGGGTAGTAACATAGCTGCTATGGGTCGATTTATTTCTTACCTTAAGGCCAGAAAGATGATATCTAAGGGTTATCTCTATCATCTAGTTCGGGTTAAGGATTCTATCCTTGAAACCCCAACTCTTGAGTCAGTTCCAGTAGTCTGTGAATTTCCAGAAGTATTTCCAGAGGATCTTACTGGGGTCCCTCCCGAAAGGGAAATCAATTTTGGAATTGATCTCTTTCTAGATACCCAGCCTAATTCTATTCCTCTTTACCAAATGGCTCCATCAGAGTTTAAGGAATTGAAAGAGAAGTTGAAAGACCTTCTAGATAAGGGTTTTATCACACCTAGTATTTCACCATAGGGTGCACCAGTGTTGTTCGTAAGAAAGAAAGATGGTTCTCTACAAATGCGCATTGACTATAGATAGTTGAACAAGGTCACAATCAAGAATAAGTATCCCATCCCTAAGATTGATGACTTGATTGACCAACTTCATGGTGCTAGCCATGTCTCAAAGATAGACCTCAGATCGGGTTATCATCTGCTCCGAGTAAGAGATAGTGACATTCCAAAAACAGCCTCATAACTCGGTATATTCATTATGAATTTATAGTTATGTTGTTTTGACTAACTAATGCTCCTGCATCTTTCATGGATTTTATGGACAGTGTGCTCAAACATTAGTTGGACTTTTTCGTCATCGTGTTTATTTATGATATCCTCATTTACTCTAGGAGTGAGGAAGAACATGCAAGTCATTTGAGAAATGTTCTGCAGACTCTCAAGGGTCGCCAGTTATTCTCTAAGTTTAGAAAATGTGAGTTTTATTTCGAATCCGTTGCTTTCCTTGGTCACATTATATCTAGCGAAGGGATCCGAGTGGATTCACAGAAGATGGAAGTAGTGAAACAATCGCACAAACCTACCTCTGCTACATATATCAGAAGTTTCTTAGGTCTAGCAGGTTATTACAGAAGGTTTGTGGAACGATTTTCATCGATAGCCTCGCCATTCACTAGGTTGACTCATAAGATGGTCAAGTTCCAATGGTCAGATGATTGTGAGAAAATCTTTGCAGAATTGAAAACTAGATTGACTACAACTCATGTCTTGAATTTACCAGAGGGTTCATATGGTTATGTAATCTATTGTGATGCATCCAGAGTTTGCCTAGGTTGTGTGTTGATGCAGCGAGGTAAGTTTATAGCTTATGACTCTAGACAACTTAAGGTTCATGAGAAGAACTATACAACTCATGACCTCGAGCTTGTAGCAGTGGTGTTTATATCTAAAGACACTACTTGTATGGTGTTCACATAGATATGTTCACTGACAATAAGAGCCTTCAGTATGTGTTCACCCAGAAAGAGTTAAATCTTTGCCAGAGGAGATGGCTTGATTTCCTTAAGGATTACGATATGAGTGTGCATTACCATCCTGGTAAGGTAAATGTAGTAGCAGATGCTCTTAGTAGATTATCTATATCCTAACACTCTCCTAATCACGTTTATCACCTCTCCACTTTCAAAAAAGAAAACTGTCACGACCCAAAAACGAGCTGCGAGTGGCACCCACACTTATCCTCCTATGTGAGCGAACCAACAAATCTAAACCCCAACATTTACCAATATTTCAACCATAATGAACAAAATACAATGCGGAAGACCCAAAACTTAGTAATATAACCAATAAATAAGCTTCTAAAGTTTATCAATTATTATCCCCAAAATCTGGAAGTCATCACACCAAGAACATCTATCCTCAAATTTCTAAATCTAAGAGTATTTAAGAAGCTAAAATAAGTAAACAGATGGTCCATGTCCGAACTTCAAGGACATCAAGACGTAAATGAGAGAATCCAGTCCGAGCTAGGAACAATAGCTCACCCTCAAATCTGATATGCTGGAGACTGGCTAGAGTTGAGGGCGAGTCGAAGTCGATGGCACGCTTGCTGCACTCCACAAACAACAAAGAAGAAAATTACAAGTAGGGGTCAGTACAAGGAACACGTACTGAGTAGGTATCATCGGCCAACTCAAAATAGAAATCAGTATATACTGAATAACAATATAAAATCAACCACAATACGTAGCAGGTGGCAACAACAAGTACAAGAACCATTGGCAACAACACCAGGCACACCTATGAGGACTCAAGCCTCCACACCATACTCATTTGAGAAATAGGTTCTTCAAATTTGAGTATATTAACATAATTAAAGATTACTTCTCTTTATTATTATCGTGTCGGAACGTGACACTCCGATCCCCTAATACTACCGTGTCGGAACGTGACACTCCGATACATTATTACCACCGTGTCGGGACGTGACACTCCGATCCCCTAATACTACGTGTCGGAACGTGACACTCCAATCCAATTGTCTCATCATCTTTATTTCATCAAGCCTTCTTTATTCAAGGCGTCATTTTTAATAGAGAGGATTCGATATTAGAAATTCAACACTCTCATAATTTTAGGCCAACCACAAACCACACAATCAAAAACATACAACCACACAATCAAGTACATAGGAGACTTTACAATATCATTCAATACATATCAATTGCTATTAAGAGTTTACTATGGAATAGCATAAACCATAACCTACCTCCACCGAAGAATCGTGATTAAGCAAGCTACTTCCCCAATGCCTTTGCTGTCCTCTTCGTTCTCCCTCTCTCGCTCGTTCGTTCCCCTCTGTTCTTTTTATTTTTCTTCTACCCTAATTATCATATAATTCATTATGATAAAAGTAACTCACTATTTATTTCAAGGTTATCTCCTTTAACCCCCAAGTAAATAAATTATTAAACTTACCCCACTAATTTCATAAAGTTTGTCATGAATAGTCCAAAACACCCCTTTAAAACTTTTAGCGAAAGTCTGACCAAGTCGGGGTTACGCAACTTGTGACGGTCCGTCGTATCTACGACGGTCCGTGCTGCAGTTCCGTCGTGAAGTTCAGAGAGTCGATCTCAGTACCCAGATTTTAGAGTTGAAGTGTTTTGGAACGAAGACGCTCGACGGACCGTTGTGCCTATGACGGTTCGTCTTACCTGTCTCGAGGGTAATGAGGAGAGCAGCAGAAGAAATTACTCAAGTATGGGACGATGGAGTCCATCACGGTCCGTCGTGGACATGACGGTCCGTCGCGTGATCCGTCGACCCAGTCAGTTTTTTATCAAAATGATTCTACTGCTCGAACCGACTAAACATGTTGTTACAAAAACTCAGTTGATCTCTCTACCAATTAACGTGAAGAAACAGAAACTTTGAAAAAAATTCTTCACACTTGAAGAACTTACTAAAAAGTCTAGGAAAGCAAGTTAATCCAAAACGTTAAGGAAAGGGAGATTTCCGTCGAGTTAGTGGTGGAACTTTAGGTGAATTGGGTGTGGTTTTGGAGACATGTTTTGGCAGAAACTTCAAGCTTTAACAACGTCAAAAGGTATGGGTTTCTTCTCTTTTTGTCCCTTTTGCCAAGAGTCTCCTTACGATTCAAACTATCAACTTCGAAACTAAGGTTCTTCCCCTTTGTATGTCCTTTTCCCTAACTCCTAACTGAATTCGTAGGATGGTTATGTTGTGCTGGTAGATTTAGGCATGAGTTATGTGTTTATATTAAATGTGAATATGTTAATGTGAGGGAAATTACAGAGATGATAATAAAAGTGTGATCGGGAAAAAAAAGGTGTGTGTTTGTGTGCACGTTAGCAGTGTGCTTGGCCACTGTTTTGGGGTCGTTTAAGACATGTATTTCATGAGTATTTTATATGTGAAATGTGTATACAATGTTATGCTCATTATAATGAAATATGGTTAGTTGAACAACAATCTTTTAGCCAAATAAATTTATGAAAGATGTGACTAAAGATGAGTTGAAGAATGAAAAAAAATTTCTTGATTTGTGCACTCTACAGTGATGCTAAAATCAGGGTTTGAAAAGGGAAAATAAAATAAGTGAGGTCAATGGGAATTGCAGCCCAGACCTCACATGTTAAGAAGGATGAAAAAGAAGAAAAAAAAACGTGAGGGGCTGGGGGGAAACGAACTCGTGAACTGGGGGAAGAAGGAGGAGAAATATAAATCAAACAAATAAGTGGGAAGTGTTGGGTTCGAACCCACGACCTCCAGGCAGCGAGTGAATGCTAGAAAATTAAAGAAAAGGTAATGGGAGGAGTGTGAATCGAACTCACGAGCTTAAGGCTGAAAAAGTAGAGGTGAAATTAACTATGAAATAAAGTGAGGTTGTGTGGGTTCGATCCCACAACCTCACTGCCACTCGCCCAATTTAATTAAAATAAAGTTAGAGAGGTTGTGGGGATTCGAACCCACCACCTCACAGCCTTAGCGAAATGAAAATTTTAATAAAGAGGCTGTGGGGGTTCGAACCCACAACCTCCCTATGCAAGAGAAATTAATACAAAAATACAAGAGGATGTGGGGGTTTGATCCAACAACCTCTTGGTTTAGGCGAGAATGAGCAACATGAGGCTAATGAAAATTAAAAAGGGGTTGTGGGGGTTCGAACCCACAACCCTTCGCCCAACTTAAGAGAAAAATTAAGTACACAATTAATCCTTCGATATTAATGCTGAGATTTAATTTAGAATTCTAATGTTCTGAATATTAGAAATAAAATCAAATGAAAAATATAAATGATATCGAAGTAACTCAAACTTGGATTTCCTTGCCCAATCTTCCTTATCGATACATAAGTCATATGTGTATAAAATATCCAAGAATAATGCGACTAACTTAGATCAAAATCAATATCTTTGCATATATACAAGATACAAAAGTCTTGTTGCTACATAATCTTAGGAAATTAAGAATCACTTAACGAACCATGAATGAAGCCCCATGAATTGAATGTATAGACACAAAAGTCTAACATACGTTCAAAAATAAGTGAACCTAAGATGTATGTAATGAAATGATGAACCCTAGAAGGGTTATGTATGAGTGTAAGATACACTAAGTGTCCAAGTGCATTGTCATATAACGAGATGAACTATGAAATGGTGAAATGAACATTCACGTAATAAGAGGCGAGTAACTAAGAAAATTAAAGGTACTAGTGATGAAGAATGTGGTGACAACATGACATGAGGCTAATGTAAATGATGAGAGCAGTCTCAAATGAGCCTAAGTAAATTTCAACAATACATACTCACCAATGAGAGTGTAAAATAATGAAGAGACTAGTCTCTATGAATACTCTAAAGAAAGTATTGATCTTAACACACTTAATACTAATGATGAGATGAGAAATCATCTAATAAGATATGATGTCCTCATACTAGAAGCCAGCTTCCATGACGTATGAGATAAATGTAATGGAACTTTATACAGAGCACAGATAGGCTAGCTATGAGCGGTGATGCCTTCTTTCGGGAAAGGCGGAGGTTCATGTAACTCTCATGAGATGAAATTGTCCGGCATGCCGAGTATGGTCTCCTTATATCTCTTAGTATTTGAACCTATAATGCCAATATTGGGATCTATCGAGGTTCAATTCTCATGTACACTAGCATATTTCGGGTCACTTTGGCCTGTGATTCTACCTCTTTTCGGTGTGGGGAGACAGTGGATTTCATGATGCTCGCATGATCTATGTCGCTTAAAGTTAAAATTACCAATGAATGAATAAGGCCAGCCTCAAATGATGAACATAACAAAATGAATGATACAAAAGGTTCTAGGATAGGATAATCAAGAGGTGAGACTCAGGTAATGGAATTAGGTTGATCCTGACCATTGCATAGCAAACCCGATGAAAGTCTTAAACTGCACCCTAGGTATACCTGGTGTTCACACTGTCCTATGAATGAAATGAAATGAAGTACGTATGAATGAATGATGCAGACTCTGTGTTTGCTAATGAATACTCCCTAGTTGAGGTCCCATATGTTGAGCCCTCATTTTGGAAAGTCTTAATGTTAAGTCCATGATTCCAAGGTATCATGGCATATGAATGAATGATATGAAAGAAGTTATGTGTTAAATGTTATGTGCTATGGTATGTACTATATGAGTATGTTATGTGCTGTGTGCAATATGATATTTATGATGATGCACGTTACTGTCATGGAATGACCTTCCTAATCGAATTTTGAATGTTCACTAACCTTCTTAATCTCGATTTGTCAAGTCTACTGACTTGACTTCCAAAAATCATGTCGTTAGGAAAGAGCTATTCTTTCTCATGTATGTCCTTGGTGTGTGCTTGCATATACCCATACTTAGTACAAGTGTGTACTAACCCTATACATCTATATTATTTTAGGTGCAGGAACAGGTGGGTGATAGAGCTAAAGGATCATTGTTGCAGCTATCCGGACGTCAGCATTCATCCGGAGTTTGGTATGTCCTCATGCTTTCGAGGATGCTACTATTTTACATTTTAGTTTAGTTCTAGAGTTGAGATAGTGGAGCATGTTCCACTAGCGTTTCTTTCTTGTTTTGATTAAGACTTTGTATTGGTGCCATTTTGGCAATTATACAATTAATACTTATTGAACTATTTCTCTAAATTGTTTATCTCTTAATGTTAGATGGTTGATGATGAACGATTATGATATATTAAGAATGTTTAGCAAGTATGTTAAAGAAATTTTTTTTTAACTTTCAGCTAATAATTAACCTAGGAGAAGTATGAATAATGCATGTAGAATTGTCTGCGACCTCTGAGAGGTTAACGACGCCGGTCTCGTCTGCGGTCTACACTCCAGTCATGACAAAGTTGATATCAGAGCCATAGGTTAAATCCGAGGATAATGAGTTTATATAAACCACATTGAGTAATTTGTAAGTCATGGTAGTGAAGTGCACCACTATCCTGAATTAGAGACTGCATGATGCGTAGGAAAATTTCCCTTCTTCTGATCTTATCGTGCTTTTCCTAATGTCAAAGTTCTTGGTGTTATGAACTTTTGTAACATCAATCCTTGTTTTTTTAAGAGAATGAACACTAGGAGTGATATTGGTCAGAGGATAGGAAGAGCAGTTGCTGGGGGCAATCAAGTTCCACCCCAGGCTTCAGCTGAAAGAGTGGGCATGTCGGTTAATCCAGCTGGGTTGACTGATTCTAAGGTGAGGACATCTCTAGCCCAGATGGCACAGGCCATCACGATGCAGGATCAGGCGCTGACTGCCCAAGTTAACCAGCAAGATGTTTAGAGGGAGCATGGCTGACAGACTGCGAGATTTCACGAGGATGAATCCTCCTATATTCACAAGGCCTAAGACATCAGAGGATCTTCAAGAGTTTGAAGACAAGGTGCATAAGATCCAGGTGCATATGGGGGGCACTTATATTGAGAAGGTTGAGCAAGCTTCTTACCAGTTCAAGGATGTTGCACAGTCTTGGTGCAAAATGTGGCACGATAGCCGTGTGCCAGTGACATGGGAGTTGTTCAAGCCAGAGGAAAATGATTTAGACTTAACTTTAACCTATTATTACTTCTATTTAGTCAAGTCCTTTCCAAGTACCAAGTAACTAAAAAGGGGGGTTTTAAGAAATAGCTATAATTAGCTATTTCTAAGTAAATAATTAACAAGTTTAAAGATTTGATTTTTATCAAGTAATGAGAGTAACTAGGGCTTGAGTGTTCTCGCAGGTTCATAACGAGGTAATTCTAGCTATAACAATCCTTTTCTAGTATGTTGCATGCAAAGTGGTAAGTTATGTATTCTAATTCCTTGGTCCGGAAACTAGGAAATTTTTCACTCCGCACCTTGGTCCGGCTACGTGTGTATGCTTTACTAAACCTTACATTTACCTCATATTAAGCATCATAATCGATGTTTGGCTTAGTAGTTACTTCACACCAACCGACACTAGCCTATTAGATAGTGTATACTAAATCTACGTTGATAATTCTTTTCTTATTAACTACCTCATTGGTCCGGCAAGTAGCAACAATGTGAGCTCGAATGCGTCCACTCGTTAAAAAGACTTCTAAATTAAAGAATTATCAATACATGCAAGACACTATTCGAGAATTGTTATTTTAGCTAGGTTTTATCTTGTTATTTACCCATGGTTCCCACAACCCTAATTACGGAGTTTAGTTACCCATGTTAATAATCATACAATTCATATTAATTATATAAGAAATCATGCACTTACTTTGATGAGATTGAAGAAAATCCAGAAGATTACTTGAGTTAATCAAAAACTTGCAATAAACGATTCCGTAAAATAAAGTGATTTTCACAAAATCCCAAAATTCAACACTTAGTAATAAAACTAGCAAATATCAAAGAGTTTACCCCAAAAACGAGGTTTTTACAAGTATTTATAATAATAGAGTCCTAACAAAAGAGAGAAATCTATTTAAGGAAAATTAGCCCAAAAGTGCGTCTGAGTCGACGACTGGAGCGACATACCGTCGTGATCACGAGGGACAGTTGAGGCCCTCCGTCGTTCCACACTTAACTCCTTTTTTTGTTGCTTTCTTCACCAACGTTTTGTTACCATCGACGGACATGGATGACGATCCGTTACGTGCATTACAGTCCATCGATATCTTCCGTTCTTCCATACTTCGAATTTTTTGGAGATGGGTACTGGGGCTACTCTCTGTTAACATTGACGGATGTGCAGGACGGTCTGTTGTGTCTATGACGGTCCCTCGATAGCCTTCGTAGCCCCACAATTGGTCAAAATTCCCCAACTTTCTTTAGCACCCTTTTTTTCATACGATGTGGCCACCTACGGACCGTCGAGGTCACGATGGACCGTCGATGGCTCCGTAGGTCGTCACTTGTACAATTTTCAGCATAATTCTCATATGTTCTCCTTCTGGACAGATTTCCTACAAACAAAGAGAAAACTACATAAAAACAAATAAAAATAACCTTAGACACACACTAAACTTAATGAAAAATCATTGAAAAAACATGTTACCACGTTACATCAACACCCTCAACTTAAATTCGTTGTTTGTGCTCAAGCGACGCACTATGACTCACCACAAAATCTTTGCACAGAAGTTTCTTATTTAGCTTTTTGCAATCATCCAGCTTTCAATCCCAATTATTTTCAAATTGTTTTAAGCATGCTATCACTTTTATGCCTGTTCATGTGGATCAGACCATAACATATACTCACCACACACCGACACCAATCATCTTTGACCTCTCACTAAGGTACCAATTTTTCGATATTGCAACTAGTGTCCTCACTTCAAAACAACATCCTCATTTTTCACACAGTGATTTCAGTTTGAGTATAGGAATTATTTTTAAACACTCACTCTCAGAAAAGCTTCTCACCTCATTTATAATTGTTGCAATAGGCTTGCCCTTAATTTTACTGCTTTAAGTTTACCATAATACACTCTTAGGATCATGATAGAACTTTCTTAGCTTGTAACATAGGGTCAAGGTCAGGTAGGGTATATTTAGATATATTTTAGTGACTTGTTGCCCTTCTTGACGGCTAAGCATCCTACCTTTTTATCATTTTATTCCGCTCTTTTTCTTAATTTTGTTAGACCTTGCTATTCTCTCTTCTTTTTCCTTTTGTATAACTGACTCTACTCTTTCTTGTATTTAATTAGATTTTAAGAAGAAAAATTTTTTCTTTAAACTTTTCTTTTGTTCTTTCACTCTCTTTATTCTTTGAACCCCACTTTCCGGAGTACTCCTCATAATAGTCACCCTCTACTCATGGCTTTCCCATGCGTCAAGGTACACAATACCAAAAGTTGGGTCATGGACATGACAAGGTTTTTTTATGCATTAGCCACCCTCAACTTATACTTTTGGCATAAGCTGAGGTGCACATGTCCAAGGAGGGACCAGGGCCAACACATTGTTCCCAAAAAAGGTCAGTTGGGGTGAAAAAGAAAAATCTATTTACGCTCAAATCATATCGATCAAGAAGGGATTAATTTCATTTAGGTTTTTTCTATTATTTAGGCTAATGGCTATATTGAACAAGAGACTATGATCCTTTCCTAATTGTCTATTACGGCTTACTTTTAGCAGGAGTAACCATGCAAGTTCTAGCTTAGTACAAATAGTGGACTATTCAAATTTTCCTCACACTCACTTGACATCTCATTACTCTACCAGATTATCAGACACCTAGTTCGAGTCTTAGATTTAGGGTCATGCACTGGTGTATCTCTATGTCATGCTTAGAGACACACATTTATCAGTTACTGTGACTAGTCATGCAATATTTCTTGAAATCAGGAAATCATTTTGTTTAGCCATCGTGCTTCAAATTCCATTCATATACCATGTACAAAAGATACCCACATTCCGGTCAACAATAAAAATAACCAGTCTCTTGGGGAAAAAAGAACACAGGCAAGAAAACCCCAAGAGATGATCGTGAGTTGGGCCACTCAGACTTCACCCTAGCACTCCCTTTCCATTTACCCCACCAACATAAAAAAGACATGGAATTGTTCCCAATGCATAAAAGTATATAAAATAAGGTTGTAGGTGAAGTAAACTTGAGGCGAAAGCGCCGGCGATCAACAAGTTGGTGGGTCCGGTTGCTCGTAACCCGCTCTATCTGTAGTCAGGACATTCTCAGTAGTGTCCTCAGCAACAACAGCACCAGCAGTAGTGCTCCTCTCAGCCTCATGAATTCAGGAGCTATATACCCCAGCAGCCAACTCTATAGCCCTCAACTGGCGGGCCTTCTCAAAATTACGTGAGGCTCTCCTCGCAGCTTCTAACTCAAGGCGCTCCTTCTTCCGAGCCCGGGACTCCTCCTCATCTCTAGTCCGGTCCCTCTTGTCACGCTCTCGTGGTGGAGGTGGTGGCACTGTGGCAGTGGATAACAAGGTAGCCAACATTGTGTCCTTAGCGGGCTCTACAGAAGTGGCCTCAGACACCGGGACCCGAGCCTCTAGTAAAGTATCTAAATTTGCTCTAAGACTCTCCACAACATCCTGGAGAGTCGTCACATCCACTGTGGGGGCTGGTCAGGCAAGAACCCGTAGCTCAAAAGCGTCCAAGCGCTGGTGGACCTCCATGACCTTCCGCTGAGTGTGTTGGGCCATCTTCCTCTCTAAGTGCTCATCTACCTCAGTAATAGACCTCTGCATCCAAGGCTGGATGTGGTGCAGAAGTGCGGCCACTTGGGCCTCATGTTTCTGGACCCTAGCTAGCGGGACCAGTGTAGCAGATGGGATAGAGAAGGAGGAGCTCGTAGCAGTGCTGACACTTAGGATATACTCGACCGGAGTGGTGTCGGTAGGCTCAAATGTGTCCGGATTAGCCCCTTGTGCCTGCTCTACCGTGGTGGACAGGTTCTCACCTAGCGACTGCACCTTTATACGGGGCCCTCTAGTGGGAGCCAACTCATTGGCCTCATCCCGAATGAGGCCAATATCAACTGTGCCAGACTGTGTCTTGAGCACATCAATGTGCCACACGGGCACTCCTGTTAACCTGCATAGAGCAAAAATCATGCACGGGAAAGGGTAAGTAGTAGCGACCTTGAAGGCCCTCTCGTGCATCACCGCCTGTAGTAGCCATTCGAAGTCCACCTCGAACTCCGCAATCATCGACGCCCTCAGCACTGCACGATCTCAGGTGACAATATTATCAACAGTAGTGTGGGAAAGGCAGTGTCGGACCAGTATCCACAAAAACTTGGCTGTGAAGGTGAGGTTAGACTTCTTGATACTTCTCTTGGGCTCCAGCACCCAATCGAAAGCCTCACCATCGACGAAAAGGTACTGTGCAATCCATGACTTGGTGGTCTCTCTGAACTCTGGCTCATGTTGGAACCGGCCATTTTTAATGGACTTCCATCGATAGTCGAACTCGGCGGTGAGAGGTGTCCGGGTGGCATCAACATCTGCGCCATAGAGGTATATGCGAATGGCCGGCAAGGAAATGTCAACCCACTTGCTGCGGACTCGAACGTAATCCAAAGGAGCATATTTAGTGGGGACTGCCCGCCTGTCTAGCTGAGATCAGAGAGTCGCCAGATAAGAGGAGTAGAACTCTCGGACCATATCCTCAGTATAGCGGCCTACATCCCGAGCCGTCCACTCCAGCCGATGCTTGGTGAATAATTCATGAATAGCCGGCATTGTGGGGATACTCACCGTAAGGACCCGCCGTTCTAGTGTCAGGGTCCAGGTCATGACCCCCTTTTCATTCGGCAGCTTGGCATAGGTGTACACCTGATATTTCCACTCAACACACCACCGGTTAGGCTGATCAACAATCGGGGCGGCGAGCCAGTCTGGGGAGCTAGAGTAGAGTCAGCAATGTTAGTCTCATCAAACGAGGAAGATTGGGATGCGGTGGTAGGAGCAGAGACCTCCTCAGAACCGGACACTTTCTAAGAACCGGAAGCATCCTCGGAGCCAGATGCTCCTCAGACTGTGCAGGAGATCCAGAAGGTGTGCCGGTTAGTATGTGCTCCTCTTAATACAGGGAGGCGGTGACTACACCGCGCTACACCCTCGTGGGCATGGCTCTAGTGGAGCGGGCATCAGAGGTAGGAGTGCGGGTGCCTGGTGGTACGTACTCTGGGTCACGCTTATCATATGAGCCTATGATAAGCCGGTTCGTTGAGGCGACTGACTTGGAATGCCCTCGTGAGTAGACACGGTCCTGTTTAGGTGCCATTTGTACCTACACAGAGAAGTAGTTAGTAACAGAGGAAGCAACAAACAATAGAAAAGAAATGACAGTGCAGAAGTACAGAGTGCAGGACGGACCCATCGACGGTTATGCTAGACGGACCGTTGAAGGAACGACGGTGAGTCAAAGTGGTCCGTCGAGGCACACTTAGAGTAAACTAGGGAAGGTAGGGTTGATAGACCCCAACGACGGTCCGTCGAGGGACCAACGGGGTCTAGTACTGACCTTCAAGGAACAGAGTTTTACAGGAAAACTTTGATACCCTATCATATTAATTTGATGTATTCTTAGAAGCCTAAGTTTATAAAACATTTACCTAGCATCCCATCATTCATAGGGCATGAATTTTCCTTGTTTTAACATGCATTTTCGACAGCCTATCAAACCCTAGGTCAGGAACACGATCATGCAAACACACTCTATTTTTTTTTAACAACACACCCTCATCCATTTCAATTTCATTGCTCTAAGGGACTTAGGACATTTGTGTGGAAGTTTAAGCATGCAACATGGTCCAAAATTAAGTACCCAAACAGTTAGACATCATAGTAATCAGGAATATTAACAAATGCTAATCTGAGCGGATCAGAACAACACCTGACAACTATAGTACAGAAATAAGAGTATGAACTCTAGGATTTGAATTGATGAAACAACAACCACGAACACCGACCGGCAATGGAATGAAGAAATTAGGAGAATTTGGGAGAGAAAGGGACTGTGGGAATTTGGGGAAAATTTGGGAAATTAGAAGAGGAAGAGGGAATGGGAGTTAATGGTGATCAAGTGGGGAGAAATGGTAGGAAATTAGGAGAGATACGGTTATGAGGGGTTATGTGAAGAGGTAGGAAGGTAAAGACACGATGATTCCCCGTCGATGGACCATAACAGTGTTGACGGTCCGTCACTGGGGGTCCGCCGAGGGTATCCTAACTTGGAAAATTTGAAAGACATACCTGGGCATGATGGATCCCACCGACGGTCCGTCGATGGGTGCAGCAGGCAAATTTTTCTGCAGATTTCTGGTGATTTGATACATGCACATTGATCACCCACTAAGCTAGTCTTTTTATATTTTCTGGAATCTTTTTTGACACGGGCCCTAGTCTATGCTCTATCCAACACTAGTAACTAAAAACAAAAGAGCAGTCAGACGGAACATTAAATAAATAAAAACAAAAATAATGCAAATATTCCTAGAGAATTCATAAAAAAACCTATAGTTTGCTAGAGGAGACATATTGGGTTGCCTCCCAATCAGCGCTTGATTTAACGTCGCGGCACAGCGGAGGGCTCCTGATTACTCAGACTCATTAAGATTGTATGCCTCGATCACTTTGTTTGGCGTTTTAGCATGCCCTAGATATATTTTGATTCGCTGCCCGTTCACCTTGAACCTCACACCCTCCTTGTTCTCCAACTCAACCGCACCATGAGGGAATAGTTGGGTTATCAAATAGGGACCAGTCCATTAGGACTTGAGTTTGCCCGGAAACAAACACAACCTAGAATTGAAAAAAAACACCAAATACCCGACCAAAAAATTGCGCTTCTCAATCTTTTGGTCATGGTACTTTTTCGTCTTCTCTTTGTAGAGGGCTGAACTTTCATATGCCTACAAGCGCAATTCATCAAGATCATTCAACCCGTTTAACCTCTGTTCCGTACTCTCATTCCAATCCATTTTCAAATTCTTCATTGCCCACATGCCCTTATGCTCTAATTCAGCCGGTAAGTGACAAGTCTTCCCATACCCAAGTTGGTTTTGGGATATACCTATGGGAGTCTTTTATGCTGTCCGGTAGGACCAAAGAGCATCATCAAGCCTCCTTGACCAATCCATTCTACTAGCATTCACCGATTTTACAAAAATTTGGTTAATCTCCCTGTTTGACACCTCAACTTGCCCATTAGTTTGAGGATGGTAAGGAGTGGCACATTATGGCGAACCCCATATTTTTTCAATAATCCCTTAAACATCTTGTTGCAAAAGTGAGATCCCTCATCACTAATAATAGCCCTTGGGGTGCCAAATCTAGAAAATATGTTCTTTTTCAAAAACACGGTGACACTCTTCCCTTCATTATTCACGAGTGCAATAGCTTCCACCCATTTAGACACATAATCGACTGCCACAAGAATGTACTTCATCCCATGAGAACTCACAAAAGGGCCTATAAAGTCAATGCCCCACACATCAAACAACTCAATCACGAAAATGGGGTTTACAGGGAGCTCTTGCTTTCGCGAAATGCCATCATCTCTTTGGCATCTATCACATGCCTTGGCAAACTCATGAGCTTCTTGGTGGATGGTTGGCCAATAGTAGCCACATTGCAAGATCTTGTGAGTAGTTCGAATACCACTATGATGTCCACCTACAGACGAAGAATGGAATGCCTCCAACACACTCAACATCTCAACTTCCGGCACACAACGCTGAATAAGCCCATCAACACAAGTCCTATATAAGTATGGCTCATCTCAAAAGAATTTTTTCACATCATGCATGAACTTTTTCCTTTGATGAAAGGACAAGTCCGGTGGGAAGATATCACTAGCCAGATAATTCGTAAAATGTGTGAACCATGGGATCAAGTCTTGGGAGACATCCAATACATGCTCATCAGGGAAAGTATCATCAATCTCAGCCTTTTCACCCAAATCTCTCATTACTTCATCTTCTAATCGGGACAAGTGATCAGCAACTTGATTTTCGGTCCCTTTTCTATCATTTACCTCAAAGTCAAATTCTTACAATAGTAATACCCAACGAATCAACCTCGGTTTTGCATCCTTCATTCACATCACATATCTCAAAGCAGAATGATCAGTATGCACTATAACTCTAGTGCCAAGCAAATAGGAGCGAAAATTCTCCAAAGCAAAGACTACTGCAAGGAGCTCTTGTTCAGTCACAGTGTAGTTCTTTCGGGCTTCATTAAGGGCTTTACTAGCATAGTAAATGGGATGAAGGATTTTCTCCCTTCTTTGTTCCAATACCACACCAAGAGCAACCCCACTCGCATCGCACATCACCTCAAAGGGCTTGCTCCAATCCGGAGAAATGAAGATAGGTGCAGACACCAACTTTTCCTTCAACTCACCTCTTAAGAACCTCATACAAATGATTCAAACACGCTCAAAGGAGTCACCAACCACTAAAAAATAATCTATAAACACCTCAATAGTCTACCCCACCATATCGGAGTATATTGACATCATAAATCTCTGAAATGTGGCTGGTGCATTACTTAACAAACGGCATTCTCTTGAACGCGAAGGTCCCATAAGTACAAGTAAAGGTGGTTTTCTCTTGATCTTCCAGTGCTATAGAAATCTGATTATAACCCGAATAGACATCAAGAAAATAGTACCACCCCTTTCCTGCAAGTCTATCTAACATCTGATCCATGAAGCGAATAGGAAAATGGTCTTTCTCGGCCCATGCATTTGATTTACAGTAATCCATACATACCCTTCATACAGTCACCGAACTCATCGAAACAAGATCATTTTTCTCATTGGGGACCACAGTCATTCCCCCTTTCTTAGGTACACACTGAACAGGGCATACCCAACTACTATCGGCGATTGGATATATCAATACAGCATCCAACCACTTAATGGTTTCCTCCTTTACAACCTCTTGCGTATGTGGATTTAAACGTCCCCAGTGCTCAATACTTAGCTTATGATCGGTCATGAGTTGGATTTTATGTGAAAAAATCCGGGAGGGATCCCAATAATATCCACAATAGTCTATCCAATAGCACTTTTGAACCTTTTTAACACCTCTACCAAACTCTCAACTTGATCCACATTCAAATCTGATGCAATAATTACCGGCAAAGTGTCACATTTTCCCAAGAATACATACCTCATATGAGGTGGTAGAGCCCTAAGTTCTACTTTTGGAGCCTCCTCTATAGATGGTTTCGCGGCTGGAGACTCGCGATACATCACATCTAACTCTAACTTCTTTGGTTTAAATTGAACATCACCTCGATCAAGTGCCGCGATCAATGACTCATACTCTTCAATAAAATCACTATCAAAATTCATGATCACTGCCGCTAGTGCTTCTACACACAGACGCTCTTCTATTTGTACCTTAGATGACTTTTCAACTTTGTAAGATATGGCAGATACCGATTGGATCTCACCACTTTGCCTCATGGACCTACAAATGCTGAAAGTCACTTCTTCATTGTTCAATCAAAATTTCATTTTCCCTTTCTCCATATAGACCAAGGCTCTACCCATAGCAATGAATGGCCTCCCAAGGATAATAGGCACCTCAAAATCAACCTCACATTCAAGAATCACACTATTGGCCGAAAATATGAATGACTCCACCTTTACTTACAAATCATGGAGTATCCCAATAGGCCTCTTTATCGTTTGATCGGCCATTAGTAGCCGCATCGCAGTGGGCTTTGGGTCACCCAAACCCAACTTATTATAAATAGACAGAGGCATGAGATTTATGCTTGCCCCAAGGTCACATAATGCTTTTGCAAAGTTTAATAACCCGACTGTACATGGAATAATGAATGCACCCGAATCTTCTTTCTTTTGCACTAGAGACCTCATAGCAATAGCACTACCATGCTGCATTCTATCATCATCTTTAAAAACCGACAGATCTTTTCTTAGTTACCATATCCTTCATGAACTTTGCATAATTGAGCATTTTTTCAAGAGATTCGATCAAAGGGACATTGATGGAAAGCTATTTCAACATAGTAATAAAACGCTGATATTTACCATCCTCAGTCTTTTTCATTAACGTCTGTGGAAATGGAGGTGGTGGTCTACGAATGGTGGTCACCTTTTGGGGTACCTCAACTTCTTTCCCCGTTTTGTCTTCTAACTCACCACTAACCTCCACTACCTCATCATCGCATCTTATCATATTTTCTACACCGGACGACATCGGTGGGTCAATAGTTTGCTTACCACCTCGAGTTGTGACTCACATACAATGTCCATCATTTTTAGGATTTTGGAACAGTATTGCTAGGAAGAGTGTCCGGTTGGCGTGGATTCACAGTCGAAGACAATTGGACCATTTGCAACTAAAGATGCTTGATCGAGATTGCATGTGCATCAACTTTTTGCCCAATACTTTCTAAGTCACTCCTCAACTCTTTAGTATGCTCATCACTAGAATCAAACCTCCTCATCATTTTCTGGAACATATCCTCAACTCGCGCCATACTACCTCCACCATCCCTAGGAGCAACTTCATGATTTTGAGGTAGAACATAGGGCCTATTCCTATTATTTCTTTTACCATAGTTACCCCGGTTGAAGTTGTTGTCATGGTTGTAATTCCCATCTCGGACATAATGACCCTCTCGGTTGTAATTACCATAGTTTTGACCTTGGTTTCCTTGACCTTGGCGCTAATTTTCCTGATTGGAGCCTTGGGCGTTTAGTCGGAAACCCCTCGTCTGTTCATTTACAGCATAAGAGTCCTACTCATAGTAATACTCATCAGTTGGTGGTGCTGATTTAGACAAGTAGTTCACCGCATTTACCTTTTTTGCACCCCCAATGAAATGTTTCAACACCAACCGAAGCTCAGTTCTCATTTGAGCCATTTCCTCACGAATCTCTTCTGTGGCTGGATTGTGTGCGGATTGCACTGCAAAAAGTGTTTCTTCCAGTATCTTACTTCCTAGTGCTCTAAGCTTTACTTTTTTGAGAGATTTTATCCAACTTCTCAGCAATCTCAGCATAAGGACACTCCCCATAAGAACACCCGCTATCGTATCCAGTACTGCTTTATTATTATCATCCTATCCCCGATAGAAGTATTCTTTCAGTGATTCATCATCGATGCGGTGATTGGAGACACTTCTCAAGAACGAGGTGAACCTATCCCAAGAACTACTGACTAATTCTCCCGGTAGTGACACAAAGTTGCTCACCCTATCTTTGTGGTTTAGCTTCTTAGACAACGAGTTGAAACGTGCTAAGAACACATCCCTCAATTGATTCCAAGTGTAGATTGAGTTATAGGGGAGTTCAGTAAATCATATAGCGGCCTCTCCCGTCAGTGAGAGAGGAAACACACTCAACCCAATTATGTTCATATTCAAATTAGGCCACCCTACACAACTCTTACACACCGACCTCACCTTTGCGATGTGAGCATGTGGATCCTCAGAAGGTAGCCCAGAAAACAAACCTCTAGCGGTGAGCATTTGCATCAAACTACTAATTACCATTAATATATGGCCATGTGGTAGGGGAGGCAAGAGAAGTGGCCCGTCAGAGTAAGTAATATTATCATATCCCCTATAATACTCTTCAGGGCGTGTAGCGGAAGGTTGCCTCCGTATTTCACCTTCCCCGTGATTTTCAGTAATAGTTAGTCATGAGCATCACCCGGTGGTGGAATTTCCGGGTTGTGATCTTCATCGAGAATACTCAAATTTCAATTCATTCTGCGCAGTATATGCTCTAGTTCTGGGTCGGGTGAGAGTATGGGTTCTCCTCTACTCCGCGTACTTGGCATACACGAAAGTTCGATCTGCAGGAGACGAAAATAAAAAGAAAAAGTAAAATTAGGAAAATGTTGACTAAACTTTGGCAATAAGATTAAAGTTAATCTAAGAGACACTTTCCCCGGCAACGGCGCCAAAATTTGATACTCTCAAATTTACTTCTCGAAAAGAAGTATAAGTAGTCGTATCAAGTAAAGAATTCAACTATGAGGTTGGTGTCAATCCCACGAGGAAAATCATTTAGACTTAATTTTAACCTATTATTAGTTCTATTTAGTCAAGTCCTTTCCAAGAAACAAGTAACAAAAACGGGGGTTTTAAGCAATAACTGTAATTCGCTATTTCTATGTAAATAAGAAACATGTCAAAGATTTGATTTTTATCAAGTCATGAGAGTAACGAGGGATTAAGTGTTTCCCAAAGGTTCATAACGCGGTAATTCTAGCTATAACAATCCTTTCCTAGTAACTTTCATGCAAAGTGGTAAGTTATGTATCCCTAATTCCTTGGTCCGACAACTAGAAAATTTCACTCCGCACCTTGGTCCGGCCACATGTGTATGCTTTACTAAACCTTAAATTTACCTCATATTAAGCATCATAATCGATATTTTGCTTAGTAGTTACTTCACACCAACCGACACTAGCCTAGATAGTGTATACTAAATCTACGTTGAAAATTCTTTTCTTATTATCTACCTCTTTGGTCTTTCAAGTAGCAACAAGGCGAGTTCTAACACATGCACTCGTTAAAAAGACTTTTAAATGACAGATTTATCAATACATGCAAGACATTATACGAGAATTGTTATTTTAGCTAGGTTTTACCTCGTTATTTACCTATGGTTCCCACAACCCTAGTTACGGAGTTTAGTTAACCATGTTAATAATTACACAATTCATATTAATTAGATAAGAATTTATGCACTTACTTTGATGAGATTGAAGAAAATCCAGAAGATTACTAGAATTCATCAAAAACTTGCACTAAACGATTCCGTAAAATAAAGTGATTTTCACGAAATCCCAAAATTCAACACTTAGAACAATAAAACTAGCAAATATCCAAGAGTATAACCCCAAAAACAAGGTATTTAAAAGTATTTATAAGAATAGAGTCATAACAAATTAGGGAAATCTATTTAAGGAAAATCTGCTCAAAAATACGTCTGAGTTGACGACTGGAACGACGGACCGTCGAGGCCCTCCATTGTTCAATACTTAACTCCTTTTTCTGCTTCTTCTTCACCAACTTTCTGTTACCATCGACGGACATGGATGGCGATCCAATGCGTGCACGACGGTCCGTCGATGTCTTCCGTTCTTCCATACATAGAATCTTTTGGAGAGGGGTATTGGGGCTACTTTCTGTTAACATTGATGGATGTGCAGAACGGTCCATCGTGGCTATGACGGTCCGTCGAGAGCCTCCGTAGTCCCACAGTTGGTCAGAATTCCTCAACTTTCTTTAGCAGCCTTTTTCTTCGTACGACAGTGGCCACCTACGGACCGTTGATGTCACAACGGATCATTGATGGCTCCGTAGGTCGTCACTTCTGCAATATTCAGCATAATTTTCCCACGTTCTCCTTCTGGACAGATTTCCTGCAAACAAAGAGAAAATTACATTAAAACCAATACAAAAAGGCCTTAGACACACACTAAACTTAAGGAAAAATCATGGGAAGTACCGTGACACCATGGTACATTAAATCACAGAGAAAAATACATTAAATCTACTACAAAGAGGCCTTAGACACACACTAAACTTAAGGAAGAATCATTGAAAGTACCGTAAAACCACGGTACATCAGCTTCCAAGCATTTATCTACATTTTCTTATCCATTTGTTTGGACATGGACTATTGACTTTAGTAATGATTAGCTTTAGGGGTCTATCTCATTTGGATATTTTTAGGTTTTTTGTATGGTGACTTTCAGTTCTTAAGGGTATTTTGGCATTGGTTATTTTTAGATGATTTAGTTGCGTTTATGGAGACTTAATTCAATTATGTATAAAATATTCTCTTATATTATATAATCTACTTGATTTTGATTAAATGGTGTAGGGTTAGTTTCAGGTGTAGCTAGTTCTAAGACAAATTTGTTTAATGTTAGTGCCACTTATACCTGCTGAGGTTGTGATAAGTACTAATAATATAGACAAAAGTTTTATAATAGATTAAAAATATAAATGAAGGAAATATATTTTTAAAATATTTATTTAACCAAATATTTGTCAAAATTAGATATAAGTTGGTCAAAATTGAATGTCAACAATATAGATTTCATAAATATAATTCTTATTTAATCTTAAAATATATGTGCAAAAACTAATTAATATTCTTTTCCAGCTTTCAAAGAATAGTTGACTAGTTGCAATGAATTTTTAGTTTACCCACTTCGTTCAGATTTAAAATTTAATGATTGATTTCACTTGGAAAGTTGGTATACTACTTATATCTTATAAATATGCAGACTTTTACTTTGAATCAATACACAAAAATAAAAAGATCATCATTATTTTTTGAGAAATAGTGACTTTGTATAAAAGATGATGAAGGAATCAACCATTGTATTCACTATTCTTTGGGTGTTCATTTTGCTCGGTAAAGTTTTTTATCCTTTTCCCCTTTTCATATCTTTACTTCTCCCTCTACCTCAATCCTCTCTCATTATCTCTTCTTAGATGCTATATAAATGAAAATTTTTTCTTTATACACACACACATAAAGGTTAACATTTGGGATTTGTATTAGATTTTTTATTATAATAAGGGTAGCAACTTGAAGCAATTATACATGCTTTATTTCTATGTATTGTTAATGAGTTAACTTGAACTAATGACATCAATATTTATTTTTATTTCTGATATAGGTTCACAATCACGTATAGTATTCGGAAAAGATAAAAAATGTCAAACAGCAAAAGACTGTGCTCCTTTTTGTCAACTTGGAATTCCGACTTGTACTGATGGAATTTGTGGATGTATTGGGGGA
>NC_028644.1:48998445-49112476 GCF_001406875.1 Solanum pennellii
GACTCAAAGTATACCCTACACGTGACATGGCGTAAAGGACCTTGAGAGGATCTAAACAAGACACTTAGCATTCATCATACAGGATAATTGCAAATCAAGAGTTTTTTAAAGATAATTTCAAAACATAATAGTTTATAAAATGTAGAGGAAGTACAAAGTAGTCTCAAAGCCATCTAGGACATCAAGAGTAATCATGATGTAACCCGTACATGAGATGCAATATAAAAAGAAGTAAACACAATATGCAATAAAGCTTAGTCCTCAGAACATAAGTACTCACCAATATTCAACTCTACATTAGTGAACTCTAGCCAAGGGGATGCTAATTTTGAGGGTTGAAACATACATTTTTATAAGAATATAGGCAAAAGTATGTGTTAGTACAAAAATGTTTAAAGTATTATAGCAATAAATATAAGTATGAAATCATGCTAAAAGGACATTTTCTTCATATGCAATGACCAAGCTAAATCATGAGGAATAAGGGTTAGAAATATAAGTCATACAACTTAGTGAATGCAAACTATCATCTTTAAGACATTCGTGTGATACTTCTAGAAGTAACCTTAGATTATTCTTATGAGAGAATTATCTTAACCAACATTAAGACCATTTGAGCTATTAACATGGAATCTAGTATCTGCCCGTCACCGCAAAAGGGTGTATTTCTTGCCAAGGTAACACCATGAACATCTAGCTCACGTGGATATAAAAACTAATGTCTTTCTAAGAAAACCATCCTATGGGGGAACATAGGTATGGGAGAAACAGATTGCTACTGTAAACTATACCTCAAGCCACAAATAAGCTTCTTTCTCAATATGTTGTCGGTGCTAACCGTAAATCCCATGAAATAGTCGTTATCTTAACTTGTCTCACATCCATTTAAAGGCACATAAAATAGCCAATCCAATCTAAAGTCATATTATCACACACTGAATGGTACAATTAAGCAACCAGTCCAAGCTAAAGACATCATTAGAATAGCTCCTAAATCTTGACTCAAAGCTTAGTTGAGAAATCCTTTCAACTCTAAGAATAATTTATGTGAGAGACCCCTTTCACGATCACTGTTTTGTGTGTATGTGAGAAATCCTTTCACAACAACAACATTGATGCTTTACTCTCATAACAACTTAAATCATTTTTCATAAAGAGTGAGTATATCTTCATAAACTCATATTTAATGATTCAAATTCTTCGTCATATGAAAAATTCTAGAAAATATGGATTTCACATGGGTTCATGGTAATTCAACTTAGAAACCTAAAATTTATTCAATTCATGCATAAAAAGACATAAAATAATCAATTAGATAACCATTGGAAGGAACACATGCCATTTGATATAACCCGAACTCGGTTGGGGAATTGAACTTTTCAAAACTGGAGAATTTAGGAATCCTATGGAGGAAAGGACTCCATAGGTGAATACAATCATAACTTGATGCCAAAATCTAGTTATCAATGGTTAAATTCTAGGCTTGGCTTTAAAACTTAGCCTTTTTCTTAAAACTTTACAGAGAAAAATATTTGAGAGGATGACTTGGTTCTTTTTTTTTTTTAATTTGAGAAAATGAATTGATTTGGGTGATTTCAAGGGTAAAAATCATTATATATGGCATAAGGTAGAAGTAAAAATGATATAGTATTGAGTTAATATAATTATGAAAAGATCCGACTTAAAAATTAAAGAGACGACCTCAAGGATGCCACCTCGACCCGTCTAAGACCAGCACGACCCGTCTAACGGGTCGTGACGAAACTCTGTCTGATAGGGCTTCACTATTTCGAGCACAAATTTTAAAGTATAAGTTTGTAATTAGGAAAACTAGATGGTATCGGAGACTCAATTTTCTGTAATTTGATAGGTCATGATTCACATAATTCATTTTCTGCTGAAAGATATGATCATTTAAAGTTGACCCTAAGCTCTTAGTCTGATAAAACCCCTTCATGGATGACTGCACTATCCATGTGAAGCTTCACGGTCCGTTTAGACATCACCTGTCATCGGCCAATGAAAAAGGGAGAACCCCTTATGATTTTACCCGCCTTACGACCCCTTTGACGACCTATGAACATCACATAAGTCCGTTTGGCCGTCCATCAAGGTGGAGCCTGCTTGGGGAAGGTTCTAGAAGACCTCATGGGCATATTAATTGGAAACCATTTTGCAAAAAATCTAGATGTCTGTGCTCATACCAAACTATGATGGAAATGACATATTATTCTGTTTATGGAAACGGACCAGTTATATGTAAATAATTTTTAAATATTTTCTATTCCTGTGTATCAAAATCATAATGGGGATAACTAATTTCACTATTCATGTCTCTCACAACCAAATAAGTAGGTAATACAGATAGCCAATTTAATGAACTTTCAGTTTATATCATATTTGACCATAAATATTAATTACAAAAGCTACTTAATTGTTTAATCATACAATGATCTTCTAATAAAATTCATCCAATTTAGCAAATCAAAAATCTTTGTGAACCAAAATACTAAAAATAAGATGATAACGAAGAATAGTTAAAACAAATTAGAAAGAATTCAAGAAAAAGAAGAATAAAACAACACATAATCACACATGTATGATATAACCCAAGGAAAAGTTAAAAAAGAGAAATAATCACACATACATGATACAACTAAAATTTTAAAGTCACAAAGAGATTGTTACATGAATTATATTTACACTTTCTCCGTGTTTTAAACTTTTAAGTTATGGTAGGAAAATGACGGCGAAGAGTAAATCTATAAATTTTCTATAAATAAAGAAACAAAATAGAGAAAACACCAAGAAAATTAAGAAGAGACTCAATTTAAGAACGACAAAACACGATTTTGATGGTAGCTTCTCTGCAATTTCAAGAGCTTCATTACACAACTTAATAAATAATAATCTAAATTATGAATAATGAAGGTGAGAACTATTTTAATATTTGGAAGACAATTTTACTAAATAACATCATGTTATTTTATCAAAAAAGAATTAGATTGTCCCCTGAAACTATAAATACACCCTATAGGATCCGGGATATGTGAGGTATATGTCCATATGGTAAAGGGTGAGGCATTTTGTGGAGATATAAATAATGTATATTTATATCCAAGACATTAAGGAAATGATTTGTGTTGTAAATATGACCCATTTTTGAATGTTGAGCTTCTTAACTTTCATATATCTCGCTAAGAGGATGACCTCTCGTTGTAGTAGTTCTCAGACCTCTATAGCAACGTAATTTGTCAGTATAATATCATCGTTATAGTGAGTGACGTCTCTATAGTAAGGGAATGAATATTTTACCCAAAAAAAACTATCCAATTTTTTTTACCTGTATTTGTGTTCTTGAGACACAAATTAATGTGATTTTGGGCACCTTGCATCAGTTTTCCCAAAAAAATCACAGGTAAAGGTCACAATTTAACCCCTAGATCATGATAATTATTTCTTAAGCCTTAAAAACTAGGTGGTTGATATTAAGGAATGTTTTGAGCATGATTTCATTCTGAGAAAGACCTTAAGTTGGGGAAGGTGATCACACGTTGGTCGAAGTTAGGCGTTAGTAATCTGGGTAAATTAATAGGCCATTTATGATTCATTATTTATTCTAGACCAAGAACAAGCCAAGGCCCTTCACAAGGGGAAAACTCAGGCTATTTAAAGTTTTCAAGGGGCTTGATTAGACGTAAGTGATGGTTGTATGCTCCCAGATTATGTATAAATGAATGTTTATTGTTTTTAGTGTCATATTGTCCAATGTATGCTAGCAAGCATATGAAATAAACTTGGTGTTGTGATTTGTGAGTTTAAATGGCCTTGTTCATTGTACTATTTGATTATACATGATTGTTGTGTTATGTTTTTATAGATTCTTGATGTGTCTGTTAGTTGGCTCAGGTACCATGTTGGTAAAAGATATTGTTTAGTTTCTCGAATACCACGCATGGTATGATTGTATGTAGTTGGCTCGAATTCTACAACAATATGATACTAGAGTTGGGCTTAAGTTGTGTCAGAGGACCATGTATTAGATTGAGGTTCCACGAGAGGACCGATATTAGTATTATGATCATGTGGGACATATTCATGCATTGGTTTGTTCTTGTATTGTCGTTTCATGTTATGTGATTGATAGTCTATATTTAGTTGGTAATTGTTTCTATATAGTGTATTACTTATGATTACTATTTGGTAGTTAACTTTTTATATACATATGTTGAATCGGTCGCGTGATCCCACATGTACATGGTGGTTGTGTATTGATATTGCACTTGTTTCTTGTATTGTTGAGTGCAATAAATCTTGTAGAGACCAATCCGAGACCTTAGTTAAGAGACATTTTATTTCGAGTCTAAGAGTAAGCTTTATCTTTCCAGCTTCAATGCATTTATATACATTTTATATCCATTTGTTTAAACATGGACTATTGACTTTAGTTATGTATAGCTTTAGGGTTGTATTGCACTTGGATTGTTTTAGAGTTTTTATATGGTGACTTTCAATTCTAAGGGGAATTTAGATGATTCAGTTGCATTTATGGGGACTTTAAATCATTTATTTCTAAACTATTCTCTTAAATTAAAAAATATAATTGGTTTGATTAAATGGTGTTGGGTTTGTTTCAGGTTTAGCTGGTTCTAAGACCAAATTGTTAAGTGTTTGTGCTAATCAGAATAGTTGAGGTAGTGAAAAGTACTAATAATTTAGATAAAAAATTATATAATAGTTTACAAATATAAATAAAGGAAATCTATTTTTAAAATATTTATTTGACCAAATATTTAACAAAATTAGATATAAGTCGGACAATATGAATGTCAACAATATAGATTACATAAATATATTTTATTTAAACTCTAATTATAAGTGCAAAAACTAATTAATATTCTTTTCCATCTTTCAAAGAATAGTTGACTAGTTGAATTTAATTTTTAATTTATCCACTTTTTTTAGATTTTAAATTTAATGATTGAATTCACTTGGCAAGTTGGTATACCACTTATGTCTTATAAGTATGAAGACTTTTACTTTGAAACAATGTATAAAAATAAAAAGGTCATCATTGAGATTTGAGAAATAGTTACTTTGTATAAAAGACGAAGATTGAATCAACCATTGTATTCATTATTCTTTGGGTGTTCATTTTGCTCGATAAAGTTTCTTCTCCTTTTCCCCTCTTCTTAACTTTCCTTTTTCCTCTCATTATCTCTTCTTATATGCTATGTAAATAAATTATCTTCTTTATACACACACATACAGGTTAACATTTTGAATTTTTATTAGATTTATTTTTAAAAAATAATGGTAGTAAGTTGAAAAAATTATATATGTTTTATTTCTATGTATTGTCAATGCATTTACTTGAAATAATGACATTAACATTTATTTTTATTTTTGACATAGGTTCACAATAATGTATAATATTCGGAAAAGATCAAAAGTGTCAGACAACACAAGATTGTGTTCCTTCTTGACAACTTGGAATTTTGATTTGTACTGACAGAATATGTGGATGTATTGAGGGAATAAGAAGTGTTTCTTTTAATAAAGACAATATTTATTTGGGTAAATGTTCTTGAGGATGTAAACCACATTGTGTCCTAGGATTTTGCACATGTCCTTGTTAGAAGAAAAAATTAAGACATGTTTGAGGTTAAGAGAATACTTATTTTATAATAATGAAAACTTAAAGAATATTTTATCTTATTTTAATTAAAGCATAGTTTGCGAATTTGATATTTTCACTTCTTTCCACCAATTAATACTAGGATAAATCTATTGCGATAGTTATGAGATATGTGAATTTAAAAAATCTACTCATTATTTGTGAATATTTTATTTGGCTGTAAATATAGGTATTCTCATGGAGAATTATATATCACATATCAATGGGAATCATAAACTATATATTTCTAGGTTAGCCTCTAAATTTGTGGTTTAAATCTTAAATATACTAAAAGTGGTGTACCTTTGCTCTACACCGTAGGTGGGCCGACAATCCAAATCACTTATGATCAAAGAAGCCCTTGGTCTAACTTATGAAAGCTCATAATAATAATGGGCTAAACTGATGATCTCACAATTCAAACCACCATGAATACCACCCACATTAATACTATACCATCTAACAATTCTATCAAAAATATATAGGCAAAAAGAAAACTAATTTTAAGTCACAAAATAAATCATAAAATAGTAGAAGTCTAAACTATTACATCGTCGGAATACTATACCATCTAACAAAAAAGTTTAAGAGTAAAAATAACTATAGAATAATTAATAGTATTAATGTTCCAGAAAGAAAGTCAAAATTAAAAAGATTTGTGGAAATCTGAATACAACTAGCTCACTCTCAGATTTGAAAGTAGTGAGGCTAAATACATGGTCTCCAAGATTCCTTTATATCAAAATATGAACTCAAAAAAGGTGAAAGATGACTCGAGGTCCATTCTTGGTTGGTGTCTCCGTCCCGTTTTCTTTACATTTGTCTATATCTCTGCTTTTTACTCCTGTTTATGTCGATAAAATTGATACTCTAGATCTATTTAACCTAGTATCAATCATTAGACTGAAGGACTATCTTGACCCAAAGTATACCCTCGACATGATATGGAGTAAAAGACACCGAGAGGCCCTACAAAAGCCACCTAGCATACTTCAAACAACATAATAGAGAATCAGGATATTTTAAAAGATAATTTAAAAACATACTAGTTTATGAAATGCAGAGGAAGTACAATATAGTCTCAAAGACGTCTCGTACATCAAGATTAATCAGGATGTAACCCGTTCATGTGATACAATACTAAAAAGAGTAAATACAATATGCAATAAAGCTTAGTCCTCGGAACATAAGTGCTCACCAATCTTCAACTCTACATTAGTGAACTCTAGACAACGGTGAAGCAAATTTTTAGCGTCGAAACCGATACTTTTATAAGGATGTAGGCTGGAGTATGTGTTAGTTCAAAAATGTACAAAGTATTATTGAAATAAATAAAAGTATGAAACCATGCTATAAAGACATTTTCTTGATGTGCAATGACCAAGCTAAATCATTAGGAAAAAGGGTTAGAAATACAAGTCATAAAACATAGTCAACGCAAGCTAACAGCCTTAAACCATTCGTGTGATACTTCTCGAAGTAACCTTAGTTTATTCTTGTGAGATGCTTACCTTAACCAACATTAAGACCATTTTATCTATTAACATGGAATCTAGTATCTGCCCGTAACCGAAAAAATAAGTCCTTCTTGCCAAGGTAAGAACTTGAAAATCTAGCTTACGTGGATGAAAAACAAATGTCTATCTAGGAAAAATTATCCTATGGGAGAACATAGGTATGGGAGAAACAAATTGCTACTATAAACTAGACCTCAAGCTACAATTGATCTTCGATATCAATATGCTCTCGGTGCTAAGTGTAAACCCCACAGAATAGTCAGTATCAATCTTCTCTCATTATCCATTGAAAGGCACATCAAATAGCCAACCAAAGCTAAAGTCATATTATCACACATTGAAAGGTCAATTAAGCAACCAATCCAAGGTAGAGACATAATTAGAATAGCTCCTAAATCTTGACTCAAATTTTAGTTGAAAAATCCTTTCAACTCTAAGAATACTTTATGTGAGAGAATCCTTTCATAGTCATGCTTTCGTTTGTATGTGAGAAATAATTTCACAACAACAACATAGATGTTTTACTCTCGTAGCAACTTAAATCATTTTTCATAAAGAACGTGTACATCTTCATCAACTCATCTTTCATTATTCAAATTCTTTATCATATGATCCATTCTTGAAATTTTGGATTTCACATGGGTTCATGGGACTTCAACTTAGACCAGAACTCAGATTTTCCAGAAGTGTAGGTGCCACCTACGGAGGCAACCTGTGGATCGTAGGTTGGAGAAAAGTCTGTGGACCAGTTTCGTGGAACGTGGTACACAGAAAACTCAAAGATACCAAACAACGGTTAGGACCTGCCGACCATAAGTAAGACCACGGTCTGTGGGCTAGGTATGTCGATCTTTATCCTTAAAACTCATTATATGAAGAAAATAATGAAGGAATAGGACAAATTGTAGGTCGGACCACGATCCGTGGACCAGGTCCATCAATCTCGATCGACAGACCCATTCTCTAAACCAAACGACGATTATGACTTACGGACCGTAGGTAGGACCACGATCCGTGGACCAGGTCTGTCAATCATGGTCCACAAACCCATTCTTTAAACCAAACGACGGCCAGGGCCTACGGACCATAGGTAGGACCACCGTTCGTGGATCAGGTCCGTCGATTACTTTGACAGTAGCTAAGCCCGGGGTCTTTTGATTTTTCCTATTTCATTTAACCGCTAGGGTACACCGTTTAGACCCTAAATTATTAGTTTTTAGTCATTTAAGACTAGAAACATAACTAAAACTTCCCTCAGTCGAATCATTAATCAAAACATTGAAAATTAGAAGCAAGAGATGAGAAAAAGGTCAAGAATCCTAGTTCAAGAATGCAACAACGTTCCATCAGTTTAAGCCCCGAAATCTAAATATTTCTCCGTGGAATTCATCACTAGGTATGTGGAATTTCACAGTGGGTTCCTTTCGCCCATTGAGTCCCTAGAATTTAGTCAGTTTCTTGATTCCCTCATTATGAATAGACCTAGGGTTTCTAGAATTTCAGCAGATTATCATGAAGTAGTTATTAATATGTTCCAAATAAGATTATCATGTTTCTAGTAGGCTTATTGCGTGAATTTAAGAACCCTAGATATGTATTTCTTTAGTTCTTGAATTGCACATGCTATATCATATATATCATTTATTCACTTATACATGCCTCAGTTTTTAATGCATCACTATCAGATTATTATTGCATTCTCAGTTTGCATGTTCAGTTTGAGCTATCCAGTATTTACAGAAATTTAGTTATAATCAGTTAACCACTTAATTCTTTGAGTGTAGCATAATACTGAGTTGGACCAGGGTTCAGCGTACCCAAATAGTCCTAGATCTACTAGCCAAGTAGTTTGTAAGTCCCCTATGTGGGAATCAGTTTAGTGATCACGCCAGCATGCCTTTATACCTCTGACATGGTATATTGGGTCCTCTTAATGGGGTGTATACATCGGACTCCACATTTAGCTCGTGTGATATTATTATCGGTTATTAGTACCTCCCACAACTTAGTTTGACTCTATTGCATTGACCATATTTACAGTTCAGTCTGTTTTCAGTCTCAGTATGTTATAAAATTGGTCGTTGCAACTAATAAGCTCGGCATTTAGTGTATCATGTTCAGAATATGATACTTTCTTTTGTGCCTATTCAATCATGTATTATTTCAACTTTACTTTATCCTATATGCTCCGTACCTTTCAAGTATTGGCGCATATGTGTGCTATATCTTCTCGTGATGTAGGTTCTAGTTCGCAGCATCCAGATCACATTTAGATCGATTCTCGATCTCCAGTTCAGCCGAATTGGTGAGTCCTCATTCTCCGAGGACAATAGTCATGACATCGTTTTCAGTAGTTTCCTAGTTTCAATTTTGCTAAATTTAGTTGGGGCTTGGCCCAGCATTTCTAGTAAGTTAGAGGCTATATTCAAACATAGTTTGTTTCAGGTTAGTATTGAGATAACCTCTTCTTTCTATTAAACTCATCAGTTTTCATATATCTCAGTTATAATAAATGGGCATTCCCCATCTTTTCATTTTAATTATGATTTAGTTCCGGACCAATTTATAATATTTAGTACGTTCATGGTCATGCCAGCAGGGTTAGTTTGGGATCACTTGTGTCCTAGGTCCCGTGTTTGTGTCTCGGTGGTAACTGAGAGCGTGATAAACTTGGTATCAGAGCACTAGGTTTAAGTGTCCTAGAATGTCCGAAAAGCAGCACTAAGTAGAGTCCCTTTCATTGGTTTTAAGTGCACCACATCTGATGACACAAAACTCGTCTCTACTTTCTCGGAGAATCAGTTTATGACAAAAAAAATTCTTTTAAAGGATTCTCAAAATAGGGTTATGCTGAAATATAGATATGAAGAAATAAACTTAAGGATCTAAATTACAATATGGATAACTCAATACTCAAAAATCAAGAACTCAGCACTCAATGATACTACTAAAATCAACAATACTCAAAATCCAAGATAAAAGCCTAGATTACTCGTTTATTGAACTTAGATATATGTATGGTGTGAGGATGAACTCAATCCATCACTATGATAGTCTAACATACATGAGAAGACGAGGTTGACTTCAAACCTTGAACTGAAGCTTGAATTTGGAGAACCACAACTTCTTCTTTGAGAGAACTTAGAACATGTGAATTTGATTTGTCTTGATGGCTAGCCGTGAATGCGGAGGTTATTAGTCCATGATATATAGACTTAGGAAACTTAATTGAGGGTAAAAGGTCAAGAATATCCTTCTGGGAATCTAAGAAGACCATAAAAATCAATGACATTTTAATAATTTTCGTCAATCAAATCGGCAATTTAGAAGTCTTTTATTTTTCAAACGTCCACACCTACAATATATATATATATATATNATACATATGTATATATATATATATACATATATATATTTAAAAGTTGTTTCATTATCAAAGCTTTTAGAAAAATAACATATAAGAAATTAAAAAATAATAATGATTAGTCGTTTAAAACCAAACAGACTTACTAAAAATAATAATGGTAAGTTGTGACTTACTCAAAATAATAGTTTTTTAATCATTGAAATGGATAAATGGATGTTTGGGCGGCTTTTATTAATTTGGACAAGTCACTAGTAAATCATCCATATGTGTTCGAAAAATTGGTCCCTTTAACTCCATTTTTAATTAGAAACCCCAGCAACTCGATATAAAAAAAGATTCTATTATAGCAGGGTATTTTTATTCCTCAAAGTTCAAAATTTGTATTAATCATAAAACAAATATTCAGTTATTAATATATTCAAATAGACACTCCCCCATAACATCCCCCAACCAAATAGATAAAATTAAATAATAATAATAATAAAATAACATAAAAGAAGAAACCATCCAGATGGATTTGACAAAATGTTACAATGATATCTCAGTTGTCAATAAAATTGGCTAGTTAATCTTTTTGACTTTTAAGAATTCGAGGAATCAATAAACAAAGTGTACAACATGAAATTGGAATTGGTTGAAGACGCGTTGAATTGCTCTTCACCAGAAAGGTATACTTAATTTCAATCAATTTAGACGTGATTGCCTGACACTTTTGCTTCGACCAAATTAGACGTATCATTAAGAACATGAATGTTCCTTTGAATAAAAGTTTGAATATCCGATTAGTTCCCTACTACGTAATTTGGATTGTGTATGTTTACACAAAATTAATCACATAACGTTCTAATAAAATGGTTATAAAATACAAGGGCATGTATGGTACGAACACTTGTTAGAACTTCTTTTTGGTATAACTTGTTTAAATTAATCTAATCCTTATATGGTATCGAGTTATGAACGTCATCATAGGCACATCCTCTGGCCTAATCTTCAACTGATGGTATCTTGACCTTAATTCAATCTTTGACAGCACTAAGGGGCTTTTTGGAAGGACAACTTGATAACTAAATTTGGTGTAATTAGAAGTAATTACATTGTTGGTCTTGTTTGGTTGGACATGTAATTACTTAGTCAGCACGTAATTTTTGTAATTACATGGTGTAATTACAAGCTCATTAAATTTTAATTTTTTTAATATATATATTAATATATATATATATATATATATATATATATATGTTATTTTAAATTAAAATAAAATTTATAGTGAAGTATGGTTATAGAGTTACCTTTTTTTTTTAAAAAAATAAATTATATTTATGTATGCTTTGTTGAAACTTGCGATAATAATATTATGTTAGACTAGTAAAATAATCCGCACAGCGCGGAAATTTAACATCACGGAATTTATAAAGTAATACTTTAAACATATCATTTACTATAACTAAAACATTATATTCTCTTACATACAATACAAAGTAACAAACATTAATAATGTGAAAAAAATATATAATTATAACATCTTATCATTTATCACTCAATTAATCATCTTAAATTTGATTTTATAATTTATTATTTTGCTTCCAAGAAGTCTATTTGATATATCTAGGAAATCAAATAAATACCAACCAAAGATATTAAGTTTTCTAACAAATAAATAAGCATTGGTGAAGGGATAAATTTTTTAAAAGACTTTAAAAAGTGAACAAATATTCTAATTCTAACATGTAGAAAGTTCAGTCATACTGTTTGCTTTATATATATTATTTTAACGCTCCTCATTTAAATGTATCATAAATAAATATTAAAATGAAAAATTGAAGGGAGAATGTATTATATAAGACAATAATTCAACTTATCATATATACTTGGTTGAGAAATATTACATAAAACTATTAACTTTATTTGGGTGTTTTTTAAATATCAACATACCAGAGTGATAAAGTATAATTTGAAACTACAATTTCAGTAGAAAAAACTTGTGTGCATACTCAATTATCGTGTGTTATTTAATCTATTTTTACAAATACTTATAATAATAAATTTGCACAAACATAAATAAGAAAGTTTAAAACAAATATACCAGGTAGAATGAAACAGAAAGGAAAAAATCTAGTTCATTTAATAGAGAGTGGCCCTTAAGAAAATTATTCCCCTCTATTACCCGAGGTATAAAGAAATAGATCCTCTCATGATAGAATGATTATATTGAGCATTCATACAAAAATAATAGTTAATAGTGGAGAAAAAGAAAATGTTCAGAATTTTTGTTGTTTAAAATGAGATGAAATTCCTCTATTTATAGAAAACAAAAAATAGTGTGAACATATATTTATTGTGCCTTATCGGAAAGGGCACAACACTTTGGAAAAGTTAAAACCCTTTGGAAAGGGCAATTGTTCTTTTGTTGATAATAACTCATTTAGGATTGATGTTTTGGTGGTCATAATCATTGTTGAGATTTGAAATTATGAACCAGTGGTAGAAGACATATGAATATGGACTAATGATAATGACAATGGCGTGGGAAGCAAATGTGACACCAACATAATACTTCTTCTATGATTCAGTACGCATTTTTGACATCTCAAATTGAAGCAAATACGAAGTGAAGACATGTAACTTTCAGTCAAGAGATTTGAACTCTATATGATTATGCAGATAACTGATGAAAAGCCTTATATACAACACAGGTTGACTAGCTGAACCAATACATGTGATAAGTGAAACTATGAATACAGATGATAGATTTACAATGTCTACAAAGCCTCTATTGGAATCCATGCAATAAAAATACGCATAGTAAAGACTCGGCAAAGCCCTAAATCAACCTAGATCTCACCAACAATAGTTGAGTATCATGTGCTTCTATTGGGCATATCTACTTTTGAATACTTGTACGTGCAACATGAAATGCAACGCCCCAATAAGGGACGTTAGTACGAAAGAACGTACTGAATATATAAGGCATAATACAACCATATGTGACATGAGAGCTTAAGTGAAACCAAATACCAATAGATAAGGACTAGAGACAACCTTTGCTTATACTTGGAACTCTGTATGTTACATTCTTTTCTTTACTTTTTTGTGCGTTATAATTTTTGTAAGCAATATGATACAAATGACCAACTGATCAGTGGTAGGAGAGGATGACCCATTCAAGGCATTTTAACCCCTCGGATGTTGTCTTCATAATTCCACAAATTGGGATCGGCCCATGCTAGGCTTTCATCGCTGAGTTGCCACCCTTCCATACCAATTGGGATTTGCCCATGCTAGGCTTTCGCCCCTGAGCTGTCACCCTCTTATACCAATCGGGATCGTCCCATGCTAGACTTTCGCCCCTGAGCTGCCACCCTTCTATACCAATTGGGATCGACCCATGCTAGGCTTTTCCCCTGGACTGCCACCCATAATTATACAAATTTCTTCACTTAGATTTTGTTTAATTGTATTCACTTTCTTTGGGTGTTCATTTTGCTAGGTAAAGTTTCTTCTCCTTTTCCCTTCTTCTTATCTTTCCTTTTCCCTCTCCTTCTATCCCTCTCATTATCTCTTCTTATATGCTGTGTAAAGAATTTTTCTTATTTATACACACACACATAAATGTTAAAATTTGGGATTTGTATTAGATTGTTTATATGTTTACGTATACCCATATTATTATCGTATGTTTCGAGTATATTTTCTCGCAATAACAATTTTTTTTCATCACAGAAGAATGAATCCGATTTGATTGATTTGGTGGAAACCAAGTAAGAGTATTTTTGCATATTGAATAATTATCTAAGGGTACATTTAGATATATTTAATTCCTTAATAGAGTATGCATGAAATTATTATAGAAAATTTGGAAGTCAAACATCCAAGAACGTCCAAAACGTTCGAAAAGTAGTCTTTAGATGTACTAGTGTGTCCTTCTATGGTTTCCTTGTTTTATGTGTTGTTTGGAGTTGAAAATAGTCGAGTTGACCCAATTATTTTAATAGACATGTTAGTGGTCAAAAAATCCAGGTACGACTCCCTAAGGACCACCTTAAGCGCCCGAGGAGGACCCAAATGTTGGACAAGGAAGTTGCCAAATGGCAGCGTACAAAACCAAAAACTGAAGGCCACCACGCGTTGTGCGCCTGACACTTGGTCTGCCTGCTTGTTCCAGGAAACCGAACCCACCTTCTTGTTGATCATCGGTGCAATGCGCCTGAGGTTTTCTTCACTTACCACCCTATCTCTATATTTCTTATGCATTAGGGACAAATGCATGTTTTTTTTGTTGGGGGTGGGGTAAATGGAAAGTGCGTGTTAGGGTGAAGTCTGACTAGCCCAACTCACGATCCTCTCTTGGTAGTTTTCTTACCTATGTTCCTTTTTCCCAAGATACTGATTACTTTACTGTTGAACCTGCATATGATGCAACTTGTACAAAGTATGAAAGTGAAATATGAAGCATGATGGCTAAATATGAATGATATCCCTTTCTAAGAAAATGCTTGCATGAATAGCTATAATAAATGTTGAATTTGTTAGCTCTAATTATGACATAAAGATGCACCCATTGCATGACCCTCAATCTAACACTCAAACTAGGTGCCCAATAATGTGATAGGGTAACGATGTGTCAAGAGATTGTGAGGAAAATTGATTGTTCCACATTTGGTACCTAGCTAGAACTTGCCTGGTTGGTCTTTCAAAAGGAATCTTTGTTAGATAATTAGGAAAGGATAATACACCCTTGTTCAACTTAGAAAACTTCTAGCCTAAATTAAAGTAAACCAAATGAACTTGTTATCCCTTGTTGATCTAAATATTTTGAGGCTATAATAGACCTTTGTTTTCTTCACCAACTCACCTTCCGTAGGTATAATATGTTGGTCCTGGTCCCTCCTTGAACATGTTCACCTCAACTCAAGCCATAATCATAAGTTGAGGGTGGCTAATGCAGAAATTGAACTTGTCTTGACCCTGACCCAACTATGGGTAATGTGTACCTCGAATCATGTAAAAGCCATAAGTTTAGGTTAGTTATTATGAGTGATGACCTACAAAATGGGTATGAATAAAGTAATGTGGAAAATAAAAGAAAAAAAGAGATCAAAAGAAGTGACTCAGTAAAATTTGATCAGTTTAATAAAAAAGAAAAACAAAAGATAAAAAGAGAGAAAAATGGTGTTGAAAAAAAGAAGTAAGAGTCCCTTCCACAAAGAACAAAGGAGAAAGCAAGACAAAGAGGACAAGGGAAGATAAATTAGGGCATAGTAGATAATATAAGAGGTAGGACGCTTAGCCGTAATGTAAAGGAATGAAAAAAGTCACTAAAATGTACCCGTATGTACCATACCTCACTTGAGCCTACGTTACAAGCTTAGAAAGTCCTATCGTGATCCTAAGAGTCTAATGTGATGAACTTAAGCAGTGAAAATAAGGGAAATCCTATGGCAACAAGTACAAACTAGGTGTAAATTTGATTTGAGAGTGAGTGTTGAATAATTATCCTTATACTCAAAGTTAAAATCACCGTGAAAAAAAAAGAGGATATATTTTGAAGTGAGGGCACTAGTTGCAATATCGGAAAGTATGTACCTTGGCGAGAGGCAAAAAGAGTAGAGGTGTCATTCCATGATGATTCTATGTCATGGTCTGATCCACATGAGTTATCCTATAATGCCTAAGAGTAGAACCACTCAATGAAGCACCGAAAAAGTTAGGATTGATAGCCAAGTGATTGTGAAAGCTTAAAAGAGGATACTTTTGTACAAAGTGTTGTGTTGAATCATATTGCATCACTTGAGGACAAACAACAACTTTAAGTTGAGGGTGTTGATGTACCGCAGTTTCATGGTACTTTCAATTCTTTTTCCTTAAGATTGGTGTGTGTCTAGAGCCTTTTATTAGTAATATTAATATGTTTTTTTCTTTGTTTTGCATGAAAGGTGTCCAAAACAAAAATGCAGAAGCCTGTGGAGATTTAGTGCAGAGGTGACCCACGCGGGTCATCAAAAGTCCTTCGTCTCATCGACGGATCGTAGATAGTGAAAGTCGATTAAAGGTTCAGGCATGTGGAAGCAACTCGGGCAATTTTTGTAACAACCCTAAAAATGGATATGTTAAATAATGTTTAATGTGCCTATAATACCTACGACTAGATCGGGTTCACACAAATTTATGCGCGTAGAACCAAACATCTGAACCCTTACGAAAACCAAGCCAACTTACTTGGGAAGTTAGAAAAGCTAGGAAAGGTTGGGTCCAGCCATGTAGGGCTCCAGAATATGAAGATTTACTTGGATGAGTCTGTACCAGACGTAAAAAGGAGAAATCTTAAGTTCTGAGGGTCTAGGGGTAATAAAGTGGAGGGGTGTTTTGGGGAGAGAGGGTCAAAAATTGGCTCTTGATGTAAAGTCTTGCTCTACCCGGGTTCGAACCTAGGTGAAAATAATGAAATAAATTTGTTTTAATTTAATCTGGTCAATTAATATAATGAATTAATATTTATTATTTATTATCTTATTTAAAATAAAAGGTAATAGTATTTTTTATCATTTAATAAAAACCTTATTTGACTAGTCCTAAACTAGACTTCTAAGCGTAATAAAACTCTTACTATCTCGCGTCTATCTCCTCAACATTCACGATCATTCTCTCTTCCCATTCACGTTTCTCTCTGCCAAATAACATTCAAGATTAGAAAATTTACCAAGCTTGTTCACACTTGAAGAACTCACACGGAATTATAAGAAAAACAAACGTTAATCAATCAACTAGGCAAAGAGAATGTTTTCCGTCAAGTTGGGTGTTGAACTTTCGGTGTTGGACGTGTGTTCGGTAAATTTTTTGGGCATAAAGTCGAGGTTTGAACATCAAGGAGGTATGGGTTATCTTCTCTGTTGTTTCTTTCCCAAGAGACCCCTAAGGTTCGGTATATTCAATCAAAAAAACAAGGGTTGTTCCCCGTTGCATGTCCCTGTCACTAGCTCCCAATGATTCGTAGGTTGGGTATGTTTTCTGGTAGATATTAGGCGTGTGTTTTGTTTTCGTGATGAAGATGTTCATGTGTGTGTGTTTGAAATCATATGAAGGAGCACCTACGAGATCCGAAACTATGTGCATGTATGTGCAATGTGAACCATGACTATGTGCCTCGGGTTTAAGGTTCTACAATATGATTTTTGTTCTTTGTATTTCATGTACACCTGTTTATGAAAGTCTTGATGTTCATAAGTGATGTAAATATGCCGATTTGAGTGCAATTCTTTATCGAATGAATTCTTGAACATGCACCTAAAGAACTCACTAAAAACTACTTAAAACGTCTAAACATTTAATGTTAAAAAAGTGAGAAAATAGGCTGCAAAAATTTCCAGTTTCAAAGGATGAATATCGTTAAATTTAAGAGGGTTCAAAATGTTGTGAAAAAATGAATTAAAACAAGTGAGGTCATGGAGGGTTGAACCCGTGACGTCACCATGTTAAATATCATTAAAATAAAGAAGTAAAAAGGGATGTGGTGAAGGGGATTCGAGCCATGGTCTTGGATGGAAAATAAAGTATGAAAATAAGAAATGAGAGGAGTGGGATTCGAACCAACAACCTCTAGGTCAAGCTTAAGCAAAAATGAGAAGAAAATAAGTATGAGGCGTGGGAATCGAACCCACGACCTCTAGGCGGAAAAGGTGAGTTAATTGAAAAATAGAGTGAGGCTGTGGGGGTTCGATCCCACAACCTCATGATCAACTCGAAGAATCCATGAAAAAAGAAATTAAAATAAAAAGGGGATGTGGGGGTTCGATCCCACAACCTCTCGGCCAAGAAAAAGAAAATGTAAATAAAAGAAATTAAAAGAAAATAAAGGCTTTGGGGCTTGATCTTGGGTCCCCGATCCGTGTGGACCAAAATATAAAATAAATAAAAAATATAAGTGTAGTCCAAGGGATTCGAAACCGGGTTCCCTTACCCCAATTTGGTATTGATACATAAGTCATGCGTAAAATAAATATTCAAGAATAATGTTGCCTACTTAGATCGAAAACGAGATCTTGGCATACATACAAGATGCATAAGTCTTGTATCATATAATCTTAGGAAGATATGAATCACTTAAATGAACTATGAACGAAGCCTCATGGCTTGTATGCATAGACCCATAAGTCTAGCATACGTTTAAAAATAAGTGAACCTAAGATGTATGTAATAAAATGATGTAACCCTAGAAGGGTTAAGTAAGAGTGTAAATCACACTAAATGGCCAAGTGCATTGGCACATGATGAAATGAAAAATGAAATGATGAAATGAACATGAAAATGATATTACTATAGAAGGGTTAAGTAAGAGTGTGAAACACACTAAATGGCCAAGTGAATTGGCATATGCTAAAATGAACATTCACGTAAAAAGGGGTGAGTAATTATGAAGAGAAAATGTGCTAATGTTAATGAATGTGGTGACAATATGATATGAGGCTAATGTAAAAGATGAGATAAATCTAAAAAAAAATAAGTAAATGTTACCAAACCGTACTCACCTATGAGAGTGTAAAGTTATTAAAGAGACCAGTCTCTATGAACACTCTAATGAAAGTATTGAGATTAACACACTTAATACTAATGATGAGATGAGAAATCATCTATTGAGCTATGATGTCGTTATAATAGAAGCCAACTTCCATGATGTATGAGTTTAATGTAGTAGAACTTCCGGCATGCCGGGTATGGATCTCCCTATATCCACTAGTCTTTGAACCTATGCTACCAATATAGGTATCTGGCGGGGTTCAATTCCCATGTACGCTAGCATGTTTTGGGTTCACTTTGGCCGGTGATTCCACCTGTTTTCGGTGTGGGGGAGACATTGAATATCATAATGCTCACATGATATATGTCTGTTAAAATTAACGTTCCCCATGAATGAATGAGCCGAACCTCAAATGATGCACAAAATGAAATGAATGATATGAAAGATGTTATATGTTATATGCAATATGTTATGTGCTATGTGCAAGATGTTATGTGCTTGTTCAATATGATAAGTATGATGATGCATGTTACTTTCATGGCATGATCCTAATCCAAATTTTAAAAGGCCACTCACTTTTCTAATCCAAATTTGGAAATCTCACTAACTTTCCTAATCTCAATTCGGCAAGTCCACTTACCTTACTTTCCATAATCATATTGCTAGAAAAGAGCTATTCTTACTCATGCATGTCCTTTATGTGTGCTTGAATATACCCATACTAAGTACAAGTGTGTACTAATCCTATACAATTCTACAATTTTAGGTGCAGGAACAGCTGGACGCTAGATCTTACAGGTTGACGTTAAAGCTATCCGGACGTAAAGCTTTCATCCGGACTTTGTAGGACCTCATGCTTTCGAGGATGTCTATCGTTATTATCTAGCTAAGATGTAGGCTATATCTAGTGGAGCATGTTCCACTAGTGTTTCTTTCAACTTTTGTTCAGAGTTTCTATTGGTGCCTTTTTGGAAAAAATACGTTAATGAAATTATGAACTGTTCCTTTCATCTCTATATTAAATGGTCCATTTGTGAACGCCTATGATGTTAAGTTTAAAATGTTTAGCATGAAATAAGGAAACCAAAAAATTCAAATTTTTCGCTAAAATTAACCTAGATGAAGTAAGAATGACTTATGTAGGCCTGTCGGCGACCTCTGAGAGGTCCACGATGCCGGTCTCGTCTGGGGTCTAGATTCCCATCGTGAAAAAGTTGGTCTCAAAGCACAAGGTTAAATTTCTAGGATAATAAGTTCACATCAACAAACATTGAGTAGTTTCTAAGTCATGGTAGTGAAGTGCACCACTATCCTGAATTAGAGACCACATGATGCGTAGGAAAATTCCCTTCTTCAGATCTTATCGTGCCTTCTCTCATGTCTGATTTCTTAGGTTTAAGAGCATATCTAACATCAACTCTTGAGATTCTGAAAGATTAATACAAGGAGAAAAGCAGGCAAAGAGATTTGAGGAGCAACTGCTGGGGGCAATCAGGTTCCATCCTAGGCTCCAGTTGAAGAAGTGGCTATGCCGCTTAACCCTACTGGGTTGAATAATGCTGAGGTGAGGGCATATCTGGACAAGATGGAACAAGCCATTACTATACAAGCCTAGTCCATGACTGAAAAGGTCAACCAGTAGAATGTACCGAGGGAGAATCCATCGGTTCGCAGTATGGCCGACAGCTGAGAGACTTTACGAGGTTAATCCTCCTATTTTCACATGGTCTAAATCTTCAGAAAATCCTCAAGAGTTTGTGGATGAGGTGCATAATATCTTAGTGGCTATGGGGGGCCATAGATAGTGAGAAAGCAGAGTTGGCTTCCTATTAACTCAAGGATGTTGCACAGAATCGGTCCAAGATGTGGCAAGATAGCCGAGTTTTAGATGGAGTTCCGATCACTTGGGAGCTATTTAAGACAGCCTTTCTGGGGAGATTCTTTCCTAGAGAGATGAGGGAGGCAAGGGTTGAGGAGTTTATCAACCTTAAGAAGGGATCCATGAAAGTCAGGGAGTATTCCCTGAAGATTGTTAAACTGTCCAGGCATGCTACATCCCTTGTATCTAACCGCAGGAATGAGATGAGCAGATTCCTCACAGGAATCAACGGAGACTTGTAGGAGGAGTGTAGGTCTGCGATGATCCACGATAACATGGACCTCTCCTGGTTTATAGTGCATGTCCAGCAGGTAGAGGACAACCGCAAGAACAAGGCGTTCGTGAAGCTAGGATGCCTAAGCCTCAAGATAACGCAGGTCCCATCCATGGACGTTAGAGAAACAATTTTGGAGTCCTTGAGCAGCCCAGGTTCAAAAAGGGGCAACAGAGTTCAGAAAACTCTAAATCTCAGAGGAGTACAACACCTAGAGGAGGCAGACCCGAGCCTAGGAAGGGCAATGGAGGTGAGATGAACTTGTCCTAGAAATGACAGGGCTAACTGTGGCCGTGCTCACAGTGGAGAGTGCAGACAGGCAACTAATGCTTGCTTCGGTTGCGGTAAGAGTGTCCACATAGTTAAGGATTACCCACAGAAATGAGGTCAGGCTTGAGGTAATGCTCAGCGTAGGCCTAATACACAGGATGCAGCAGCAGCCAAGCCTCCTAAGATGAATAGGTTTCACGCCTTCAAGGGTAGGGAAGAGCAGGAGAAGTCCGCTGATGTTGTCACATGTATGCTGCAACTATTCTCAACTTCTGTTGATGATATACTTGATACAGTGTCTGCGCTTTCCTTTGTAATTCCTTTGCTTGCTCTCAATTTTGAGATATTTCCTGAAGTTCTGCATAATCCTACTATGGTTAGTACACCTTTAGTAGAAAATGTAAGGATTTCCCAATAATAGTATGTGGTAAGACTGTGTGCAGACTTTGTTGAGTTTCCAATGCATGATTTTGATGTTATTATTGGCATGGACTGGCTTCATATTTGTTATGCTTGCATGGATTGTCGTAATAGGGATGTGAGATTTCATTTCCCTAATGAAGAAGCGCTAGTCTAGGAGGGGTACAACTCGAGTCATCCTAATCCCTTAATTTTGAACCTTAAAGCCAATAAAATGAATTCCAAGGGGTTATTGTGTCATCTTGTGAGTGTTAATCATTAGATCATGGCATTCCTTCCATAGAATTAGTGCATGTAGTGAATGAGTTCCTAGATGTATTTCTTGATGATTTCCCTGGATTTCCTCCCCCTCACGAGATTAACTTTGGTAAATACTTAGAACCCAATACTAAACCAATTTAAATTCCTCCTTATTGAATGGCTCCAACCGAACTCAAAGAGTTGAAGCTGAAGTTAAAAGATCTCACTGATAAGAATTTCATTCAGCCGAGCATATCCCCTTGGGGCGCTCCAGTGTTGTTTGTGAAATAGAAAGATGGAACCCTTCGAATGTGCATCAATTAATAGCAACTCAACAAAGTCACTATCAAGAATAAGTATCCACTTTCAAGAATAGATGAGTTGTTCGACCAACTCCAAGGCTCTAGTTTATTCTCGAAGATCTATTTTCGTTCAGGGTACCATCAACTTAGGGTTAGGGATGAAGATGTTCCAAAGATAGCTTTTCATACCTGTTATGGTCATTACGAGTCTCTAGTCATGTCATTTTTTATCACTAATGCACCTGCTGCATTTATGGATCTTATGAACAAAGTCTTTTGTGAATACCTCGACTCTATCGTCATAGTATTCATTGATGACATTCTCATTTACTCTGAGACCAAGGAAGAGCATGAACAACTTTTGAGACTAACCTTGCAGGTACTTAGCCAACATCAGTTGTATGCTAAATTAAGAAAGTGTGGATTCTTGCTTAGATCAGTGGCCTTCCTGGGTCATGTTGTGTCCGACAAAGCTGCGGCGGTAGATTCCAAGAAGACTGAGGTTGTTAAGAACTGGCCAAAACCTCTTACTCCCACGGATATTTGTAGCTTCTTGGGATTGGGTGGTTATTATCGGAGGTTCGTGGAGGGTTTTTTATCCATTGCTACCTCACTAAAGCTTTGAATAAGAAGAAGGCCAAGTTTGAATGGACGGAGGCTTGTGAGAAGAGTTTCCAGGAGCTGAAGGATAGACTTACTTCAGCCCCTGTGCTTACTTTTCCTGAAGTGTGGTGAGAATTATGGTTTGTATTGTGATGCATATTGGGTTTGGTTGGGTTGTGTTCTTATGCACGGTGATAAGGTGATAGTTTATGCGTCCAGATAGCACAAGGTTCATGAGAAGAATTATCCCACTCATGAGCTGGAGCTAGAAGCTGTGGTGTTTGCACTGAAACTGTAGAGGCACTACTTGTATGGGATGCATGTGGATGTGTTCACAGACCTCAAGAGCCTCCAGTACGTGTTCACATAGAGAGAGTTGAATCTACATCAGCGGAAATGGTTGAACTATTGAAGTACTAAGACATGAATGTCCACTACCATCCAGGTAAAGATAATGTTGTAGTTGATGCTTTGAGTAGGATGAGCATGGGATGTACAATCCACGTTGAGGATGGGAAAAAGGAGTTAGTGAATGATATACATAGACTGGACAGACATGGTGTGCAGTTAATTGGCTCTACTACTAGGGGTGTTTCAGTTTATCCTTATTCTGAATCATACTTAGTGGTTGAAGTCAAGGAGGGTAAACATCTTAATCACGTGTTGATGGAGATGAAGGACTCAGTTTTGGTTAAGATGAATGAGTCTTTTGATTTGGGAGATGATGGCGTACTTAGGTACTAGGACAGGCTGTGTGTACCAGATGTGGATGATTTGCGGACCTGGTTCATTGCAGAGGACCATGGTTCCACATACCCCATACATCCAAGTTCCACCAAGATGTATCATGATCTTAAATAGATCTATTGGTGGGTTGGAATGAAAATGGACATTGCAGATTATCTGGCCAAGTGTCCTAATTGTCTACATGTTAAAGCAGAACATCTTAAGACTGGCGGTCTTGCTCAGATTATTGAGGTTCCAAATTGGAAATGGGAGGCCATGAATATGTACTTCGTGATTGGTCTTTCGAAGACTAGAAGACAGCATGACTCCATATGGGTTATTGTTGACATGATAACTAAGTATGCCCACTTTATCATTGTGAAGACTACTTACAGAGTCAAGGACTATGTGAAACTTTACATTGATGATATTTTGAGCATGTATGGGATTTCCTTGTCTATCATTTCAGATAGATGAGCTCAGTTCACTTCACATTTTTGGATATCCTTCCAGAAGAGCTTAGGCACGCAGGTGAATCTTAAAACTACCTTTCATCCTTAGACTGATGGGCAAGTTGAATGCACCATTTAGAAATTGGAGGACATGCTGAGGGCGTGTGTAATGGACTTCAAGGGTAGTTGGGACGACCATCTACCTTTGATATAGTTCTTGTATAATAATAGATATCACTCTAGCATTGAGATGACACCCTTTGAGGCACTGTATGGTAGAAGGTGTAGGTCTCCAAATGGGTTGTTCAAGGTTGGAGAGTCATCCATTTTTGGTCCAGAGATCATTCATGAGGCCTTAGAGAAGGTCAGGGTGATTAGGGACAGGTTGTCTACTGCTTACAGTATGCAAAAGTCTTATGTAGACAACAGAAAACGTCCATTAGAGTTTGATGTTGGTGACCAGGTCTATTTAAAGATATCACCTATGAAGGGGGTGATGAGGTTTGGCAGGAAGGGGAAGTTGAGTCCGAGGTATGTTGGGCCGTATGAGATCCTACAATATGTGGGAAAGGTGGTTTATGAGTTTGCATTGCCTAAGGAACTAGCTTCTGTTTATTCAGTCTTTCATGTCTCTATCTTAAAGAAGTGCCTAGGTGATCCAACATCGATTCTACCTGTCGAACATTTGGGGGCTGTTGAAAATTTGTCCTATGAGGAGGTACCTGTTGAGATTTTAGACAGACAGGTCAAGCGACTGAGGAACAAGGAGATTGCCACAGTGAAGGTATAGTGGAGGAATCATCTTGTTGAGGGTGCTACTTGAGAGGCCGAGGCCGACATGAGATCCCACTACCCAAATCTTTTCAGCTTTTCAGGTTAGAGTTCCTACTCTTAATTCTAAGTTTCCTTATCTCTCCACTCTTTGTTGCTATTGCTTTATTGTGTATAGTAACTATATTATGATCTGACTGGAATTACGTGAAATAATTAGTAGTGTCATTCGGGGACGAATGTTCCAAAGAGGGGGAAAATGTAACAACCCTAAAAATGGCTATGCTAAATAATGTGTAATGTGCATAGAATGCCTACGATTAGAAAGGGTTCACACGGATTGATGCGCGGAGAACGAGACTTCTGAACCCTTACGACATCAAAGAAAACTTAATTGGGGAGTTAGTTGAGCTAAGAAAGGTTGGGTCCATCAATCTAGGGCTCCCGAATATGAAGATTTACTCGGATGAGTCTTTACCGGACCTAAAAAGGAAAAATCTTAAGTTTGGAGGGTCTAGGGGTAAAATGGTCTTTTCCAGGCTAAGGGTGGTATCGTTATTACCCTAAATGTATAATTGAATATTTAATTAATAAGGTGGAGGGGTATTTTGGGGAGAGAGGACCAAAAATTGGCTCTTGAAGTAAAGTCTTGCTCCACCCGGTTTTGAACTAGGTGGAAGCAATGAATTAAATTTGTTTTAATTTAAGTTGTTAAATTAATGTAATTAATTAATATTTATTATTTATTAGCTTATTTAAAATAAATGGTAAATCATATTTTTTTATCATTTAATAAAAACCTTACTTGACTAAGTCCTAAACTAGACTTCTAAGCCTAATAAAGTTCTCACTCTCTCACGTCTATCTCCTCAACATTCACGATCATTCTATCTTCCCATTAACATTGCTCTCTGCCAAATAAAATTCAAGAGCATAAAATTTACCAAGGTTCTTCTCACTTGAAGAACTCACACGAAAATGTAATAAAAACAAACGTTAATCAATCAAGTATGCAAAGGGAAGGTTTTCCGTCGAGTGGGGTGTTGAACTTTTGGTGTTTGACATGTGTTTGGAAAAGTTTTTGGTCATCAACTCGAGGTTTGAATGTCAAAAAGGTAGGGTTTGCTTCTCTCTTGGTCCCTTTCCTAAGAGACCTCTAAAGTTCAGTATATTCAATCCAAGAACTAGGGTTGTTCCCCGTTGCATGTCCCTGTCACTAGCTCCAAATTATTCATAGATTGGGTATGTTTGCTGGTAGATATTAGGCGTGTTTTGTGTTTTTCATGATGAATATGTATATGTCTGGGTGTTTGAAATCGTATGAAGGATCACCTATGCCATTCGAAACTATGTGCATGTGTGTGCAATGTGAACCATAACTATGTGCATCGATTCAAGGCTCTAAAATGTGATGTTAGTTCTTTGTATTTCATGTACACATGTTTATGTAAATTGTGATGTTCATAAGTTCTGTAAAGATGCTGATTTGAATGCAATTCTTTATCGATTGAAATATTAATAATGCACCTAAAGAACACACTAAAAACTACTTAAAATGTCTAAACATTTAATCTTAAAAAAGTGAGAAAATAGGCTGCAAAAATTTCCAGTTTCAAAGGATAAGTTTCGGTCAAGTTAAGAGGGTTCAAAATGTTGTGAAAAAATTAATTAAAATAAATGAGGTGATGGAGGGTTGAACCCGTGACCTCACCATGTTAAAAATCATGAAAATAAAGAAGTAAAAGGGGATGTGGTGAGAGGGATTCAAACCTTGGTCTTGCCATGAAAATAAAGTACGAAAATAAAAAATGAGAGGAGTGAGATTCAAACCCACAAATTCTAGGTCAAGCTTAAGGAAAAATGAGAAGAAAATAAGTGTGAGGAGTGAATCGAACTCACGACCTCTAGGCAAAAAGGAGAGCTAAATGAAAAATAAAGTGAGGTTGTGGGGGTTCAATCCCACAACCTCATGATCAACTTGAAAAAAGCCATGAAAAGAGAAATTAAAATAAAAAGGGGCTGTGGGGGGTCAATCCCACAACCCCTCAGCCAAAAAAAGAAAAAATGTAAATAAATGAAATTACAAGAAAATAAAGGTGTTGCGGCTTGATATTGGGTCCCCAAGCCGTGTGGACCAAAAAATAAAATAGTTGAAAATTGTAAGTGTTGTCCAAGGGATTTAAAACCGGGTTCCCTTGACCAAGTTACGTATTGATACATAAGTCATTGTGAATTAAATATTCAAGAATAATGCTGCCTACTTAGATCGAAATGGAGATCTTGTCATACATACAAGATGCATAAGTCTTGTGCCATATAATCTTAGGAAGATAAGAATCACATAAACGAACTATGAAAAAAGCCTCATGACTTGTATTTATAGACCCATAAGTCTAGCATACGTTTAAAAATAAGTGAACCTAAGATCTATGTAATGAAATGATGTACCCCTAGAAGGGCTAAGTAAGAGTGTAAAACACACTAAATGGTCAAGTGCATTGGCACATGATGAAATAAACAATGAAATGATGAATGATATCCTAGTAGGGTTAAGTAAGAGTGTGAAACACACTAAATGGGCAAGTGCATTGGCATATGATGAAACGAACATTCACGTAAAAAGGGGTGAGTAATTATGAAGAGCAAATGTGCTAATGTTAATTAATGTGGTGACAACCTTATATGAGGCTAATGTTAAATATAAGATCAATCTCAAATAAGCCTAAGTAAATGTTACCAAAACGTACTCACCTATGAGAGTGTAAAGTTAATGTAGAGACCAGTCTCTATGAAAACTCTAATGAAAGTATTGAGATTAACACACTTAATATGAATGATGATATGAGAAAGCATCTATTGAGCTATGATGTCCTCATACAAGAAGCAAGCTTTCATGACGTATGAGTTGAATGTAATAGAACTTTATAATGAGCATCGATAGACTAGATATGAGCGATGATCCCTTCTTTCCGAAGGGCGGAGGTACACGTAACTCTCATGAAATGAGACTGTCCGGTATGTCGGGTATGGGTCTCCTTATTATATCCTAGTCTTTGAACCTATACTACCAATAGGTTGGTGATTCCACCCCTTTTCGGTGTGGGGGAGACACTGGATTTTATGATGCTCACATGATCTATGTCGGTTAAAGTTCAAGTTCCCCAATTATGAACTGTTTTTTTCATTTGATTATCTATATATTAGATGGTTGATTTGTGAACGCCCATGATGTTATGTTTAAAATGTTTATCATGATATAAGGAAACCTAAAAGATCAAATTTTTCGCTAAAATTAACCTAGATGAAGTAAGAATGACGTATGTAGGTTTGTCTGCGACCTCTAAGAGGCTAACAACACTAGACTCGTATGGGGTTGAGATTCTGGTCGTTACAATTCTTATCAAGTGTGGGGCTACAAAAGGATCGACGGTCCGTCGATCACCGTCGATTGATCGAAGGACCGTCCTCTTATATCGTCTATGTGATCAAAGAATATCCTAGTACCATATGTTGAAAAAATATTATGTATGGAACGACGAGAAGCATCAACGGACAGTAGGTGAATTGACTCATCGGGTTGTTGGTCCGTCGATTAGATCAGATAAGATGCTAGTTGAAGGCTTAAAAAAAATTCTAAGTCTGGACTATGGAGGCAATCGACGGGCCGTGTATGGGTGTCGTCGACTGAAGCCACATTTTTTGAAAAACTTTCATTATTTGAATTCCTTTTATATTAGGACAATGTTTTCATATAAATAGGGTGTAAACCCTTGTTTTTGTGGTTGGATTCTATTACTAATTTGTTAGTTTTGTTTTTGGATATTTTTTTTGCATCTTGGGCATTAATTCAAATTTGCGGATTTGATTTTCAAGTGAATTTTATGGTTTGAAGTTGATTTTCTGGATTATCTTTGAATTTGTCAAAGTAAGTTCATGATTTATTGTTTATTAAATATGTATTGTGTTCTTCTATGGATGGGTAACTAAATCCACAACGAGGGTTGTGGGAACCATGTGCAATTAACAAAGTAAATCTAGCTTACTAACAATTCTTGAATAGGTTATTGCATGCATTGATAATTCTTTTGCTTAGAAGTCTTTTAAACGAGTGCACGCATTACAACTCTCCTTATTACTACTTACCGGACCAAGGGAGTGGTTAATACGAAAAGTATTATCAACATAAATTTATTGGAATACTAACTAATAGGCTAGTCTTGATTTGTGCGAACTAATAACTAAGCCAAACATCGAATGTGATACTTAATTTAAAGCAAAGATAAGGGTTAGTAACTTAGACACAGATAGCCGGACCAAGGTATGAGGTGAAATTCTTTAAATGCCGGACCAAGGATTTAGAGATACCTAACTTATCACTTTTCATGTAAAACACTAGGGAAGAATTGGTATAGCTAGGAATTTGACGTTATGTAACTATAGGGAACACATAAACTCTATTTGTCTCACAACTAGATAAACACAAACGATTTACTCCTGTTACTTGTTTGATTTAGCAATATTAAAAGTCTTTTATTTCACAAACCCCCCATAATTACTAGTTTTCGTAAAGGACTTGAATACATAGAAGGAATCGTACATTGAGGTAAAGTCTGAACCTTTTTCCTTATGGTATCGACCCCAACCTAATTGTTGGACTCTTTACTTGATACGACAGCTTATTCCTCTTTAGGGAGGTGTAATTTCAACATATCAAATTTTGGGGCCGCTGCTGGGAAAGTGGATTTTAGAATAAATTTTTTTAATATTACTGAATTTTAGTCAACAATTTCCTAAATTTACTTTTTCTTTTGTTTTTGTTTCTCTCAGAGCTAACTCTAGTTTATGCGAAGTACACGGAGATCAGGATAACCAACACTTCCATTCAATTCTGAACTGAACTGAACACTCTAAAGATTGAATAAGAAAAACCAACTAATCTAGGTGATGGGATCAGCCTCGTCCACTAGTTGATGGTCATAATCAAGTGGTTTTGGAAAATCCAGTTGACGATGCTTTGAGGATGGAACCTCCCGTCCCACACACTCATGAGTTCAATAAGGGAAATATTAACATCACTGATTCTGATGGGCCTCTTGTCCTACCTCCGCTACCGCCGGGTCACATGTTCGTGATGACTAGTAGTTTGATGCAGATACTCACTGCGAGGGACTTGTTTTCAGGGCAACAGTCTTAGATCCACATGCTTACATTGACAAAATATGGTCGGTACAAAAGAGTTTTGTAAGGAAGCAGGACTTGGACATGAACGTCATCGGGATAATAGTTTTCCCTCTTTTGCTTACGGGAGAGGCCGCAATATGATTTACTGAGTTGCCCTATAATTCTATCTATACATGGGATCAGTTAAGGGATGTGTTTCTATCATGGTATTACCCGGTGTCCAAAAAGCTCAACCATAAATATAGAGTTAACAACTTTGTGGAACTACCTGGGAAGTTGGTGAGTAGCTCTTGGGATAGATTTACTGTGTTCGTGAGAGGTCTCCCAAACTACCGCATTAATTTTGAGTCTTTAAAAGAATACTTCTATAGGGGAAAAGATGATAATAATAAGGTAGTACTTGTTACTTTTGTGGGTTGTTCTTATGGTGAGTGCACACATGCATAGATCGCAGGGAAGTTGGAGAAAATCTCTCGCAACAATAAGGCTTGGAGAACTAGAAAGTCGGACACTAGGACAAACAACTTTGTAGTTCAAGCTACACACAATCCGTCCGCAGATGAGATTCGTGAAGAGATGTATCGAATGAGAATTGAGTTTGGGTTGGAATTGAAACATGTCACTGGAGGTGCAGAGAAGCTAAATGTGATGAATTACTTGACTAAACCACCACCGTCAGTGGATGACTACTACTATGAATATGATACTTATGTAGTGAATTAGTAGACGGGTAATTTCCGACCAAACTCCCAAGGCTCCAATCAGGATAATTGGCACAAAGGTCAAGTAAATCAAGGTTGTAATTGTGAAAATTACAACAGAAAGGGCCAGTATGTTCGAGAAGGAAACTACAATCGTGACAACAACTTCAACCGGGGTAACTATGGTAACAGAAATGATCGAAGTGGGCCCTATGTTATGTCAAAAAATCGGAATGTTTCTCTTAGTGATGGTGTAGGTAGTATGGCGCGAGTTGAAAATATGTTGCAAAAGATGATTATGAGGTTCTATGCTAGTGATGAGCACGCCAGGTAATTGAGAGGTGATTTCGCTAATATCAGGCAAAAGGTTGATACACATGCAGTATCAATCAAGCATCTAGAGTAACAAATGACCCAATTGTCTACTACTGTGAAACAATGTCAACTAGGTACTCTTCCTAGCAATATCATTCAAAATCCGAAAATTGATGGACATTGCATAAAAGTCACTACTCAAGGAGGTAAATGAACCATTGATCCACCTATGCCGTCTATAGTAGAAGATGAGGTAAGAAATGATGAAAAGGTAGTGGGAACTAGTGGTGAATCGGTGGAAAAGCGGTGAAAGAAAAAGAGGTATCCCAAAAAGTGATCCCCATTCCTAGACCACCACCACCATTCCCTCATAGATTAGTGAAGAAGATTGTGGATGGTAAATACCGGCATTTTATCACTATGTTGAAAAAACATTCCATCAATGTCCCTTTTGATAAAAGCTTTGGAAAAAATGTCTGGTCATGCCAAGTTCATGAAGGAAACCGTTACAAAGAATAAATCGATAACTTTTGAGGATGATGAGCGAATGTAGCATTGTAGTGCTATTGCTACAAAGGTGTCTTGTGCAAAACAAGGAAGATCCGGGTGCTTTCACTATTCCATTTACCATCGGATTATTACACTTTGCTGAAGCACTATGTTATCACTATGCAAGCATAAATCTCATGCCTCTCTCCATTTACAAGAAATTGGGTTTGGGTGACCCAAAGCCCATTACAATGCAGTTACTAATGGTTGATCGAAAAGTGAAGAGGCCATTGGGATACTCCATGATGTGCTCGTGAAGGTGGAGTCATTTATATTTTCGGCCGATTTGATGATTCTTGAGTGTGAGGTGGACTTTGAGGTGTCTATTATACTTGGGAGATCGTTACTTGATACAGGCCACACCTTGGTTGATATGGAGAAAGGGAAGGTGAAGTTTAGGTTGAAAAATGAAAAAGCAACATTCAACATTTGTAGGTCCATGAAGCAGAGTGGTGAGATCCAAATGGTATCAGCTATATTTTACACGGTTGAGAGTATATCTAAAGTACAAATCCAAGAGTGCCTTGGTGTTGAGGCACTAGCGGCAGTGATCATGAATTTTGGGAGTGATGGTATTTAAGAGTATGGGTCTTTGGTTGCGGCACTTGACGAGGGCGAATGCCAGTTAAAACCAAAGAAATTGGAGTTAGATATGAAGCATCACGAGTCTCCACTCGTATGAGCATCTATTGAGGAGGCTCCAAATCTAGAGCTTAAGACTCTACCGCCTCATTTGAGGTGTTTATTCTTAGGAAGAGATGACACTTTGATGGTGATCATTGCATCGGATTTGGATGTGCAACAAGTAGAGTGTTTGGTAGAAATGTTGAAGAGGTTCAAACGAGCCATTGGTTTCACTATTGCGGACATTATTGGGATCACTCCCGGTATTTTTTCACATAAAATCTAACTCATATCCAATCACAAGACAAGTATTGAACACTAGAGACGTTTTAATCCACCTATGCAAGAGGTAGTGAAGAAGGAGATCATCAAGTGGTTAGTTGCCGCAGTCACATATCCTTATGCAGACAGTAATTGGGTATGCCAAGTTAAGTGTGTGCCCAAAAAGAGGGGAATGGCAATAGTTCCCAATTAGAGGAACCAGCTTATTCCAGTAAGGTCGGTGACTGGATGGAGTGCTTGTATGTATTACCTGAAATTAAAAGCATGGATTGAGAAGGACCGTTTCCCGATGCTTTTATGGATCAGATTTTAGATAGAATCGCAGGAAAAGGATGAAATTGTTTTCTTGATGGCTATTCGGGTTACAGTCAAAACTCTATTATCCCTGAGGATCAATAGAACATCACATTTACTTGCCCTTATGGGATGTTCGCATTCAAGAGGATGCTTTTTGGGTTATGTAATGCATTGGTGACTTTCTAGAGATATATGGTATCGATAATCTCTCATATGGTGGAGGAACTTATTGAGATGTTTATGGATGACATTTCCGTGGTTGGCGACTCTTTTGATCGATGTTTGAGTCACTTGGCTGAGGTTCTCAAAAGATGTGAAGATTGCAATCTTGTGCTAAACTAGGAAAAATGTCACTTTATGGTTAAATAAGGTATAGGAGTAGGCTATCGCATCTCGGAGAATGGGATAGAGGTTGATTGAGCGAAAGTTGAAGTTATAGAGAGACTTCCTCCACCCATCTCTATAAAAGGTGTGACAAGTTTTCTGGGACATGTGGGCTTCTACAGGAGGTTTATCAAAGATTTCACAAAAATTGCACATCCTCTGTACAAATTACTTGATAAGGAATGTAAATTTATTTTTTATGAATCTTGTCTGAAGGCGTTTGGAGAATTGAAGGAGAAATTGGTTTCTACGCCCATAATTATTTTTCAGAATTGTAGTAAGCCATTTGAGATAATGTGTGATGCTAGTGGGGTTTCTCTTGGTGTTGTATTGGGACAAATAAGGGTTAAAATCCTACACCCCATCTATTATGCAAGTAAGGCCTTAAATGAATCACAAAAGAACTACACGGTGATTGAACAAGATCTTCTTGTGGTGGTATTTGCTTTTGAAAATTTTGCTCTTATTTTCTTGGCACGAGATTCATAGTGCACACTTACCACTCTGCTTTGAGGTATTTGATGGAAAAGAATGATGTGAAACAAAGTTTGATTAGATGGGTGCTACTCTTGCAAGAGTTTGATTTTGAGGTGAAAGATAGAAAGGGACCGAAAATAAAGTTGCTGATCACTTGTTCAGATTGGATGATGAAGCTATGCGAGAGTTGGGTGAAAAGGTTGAAATTGATGATACCTTCCCTGATGAGCATGTACTAGCCGCTTCTAATGATTTGATTCCATGGTTTGCCGATTTTCCAAATTATCTTGCTAGTGATATCGTCCCATTGGACTTGTCGTTTATTCAGAGGAAGAAGTTCATGCACGACGTTAAAAAATTCTCTTGGGTGAGTTTTAGTAATACCGGAGTTGCTGATGGGCTTATTCGTCGTTACATGCCGAAAGTGGAGATGCTAAGTGTTTTGGAGGCATGCCACTCCTCCCCTTTTTGTGGACATCATAGTGGTATCCATACTACTCAGAAGATTTTGTAGTGTCGGTACTATTGCCTGACCATTCACCAAGATGCTCATGAGTTCGCCAAGTTATGGGATAGGTGCCAAAGAGATGGAGGAATTTCAAAGAGTCAAGAGCTCCCTTTAAATCCCATTCTAGTGAGTAAGATGTTTGATGTATGGGGCATTGATTTTATAGGCCCGTTTGTGAGTTCTTATGGGATTAAATATATACTTGTGGCGATCGACCACGTGTCAAAATAGGTGGAAGCGATAACTCTTTCAAACAATAAAGGCAAAACTCTCACCGCATTCTTGAAAAAGAATATTTTCTCCAGATTTGGCACACCTAGGACTTTTGTTAGTGATGGGGGATCTAACATTTGCAAAAAGTTGTTCAACGGGCTATTAGAGAAATATGGGGTTCGCAACAATGTGGCCACTCCGTACCATCCACATACTTATGGCCAAGTTGAGGTTTTAAATCGAGAGTTCAAGCAAATACTAGTCGAAAATGGTAAATTCTAATATAACGGATTTGTCAGGGAGGCTTGATGAAGCTCTTTGATCCTACTGGACTGCATGCAAGACCCCCATAGGTATGTGTCCGTACCAACTTGTATATGGGAAGGCTTGTCACTTTCCTGTTGAGTTAGAGCACAAGTCTATGTGGGCGATGAAGAAACTGAAGATGGATTGGAATGAAGTAGTAGAACAGAGACTTAACCGGTTAAATGAGCTTGATAAGTTTCGCCTAAAAGCATATGAAAGTTCAGCCCTCTTCTAAGAGAAGATGAATAAGTACCATGACAAAAATTGACAAGCGAGAATTTGTGGTTGGGTACTTGGTTCTTCAATTCAACTCTAGGCTACGCTTGTTCCAGGAAAACTCAAGTCCAAGCGGACTAGTCCATTCCTTATCACTAAAATGTTCTCATATGGAGCGGTTGAGTTGATGAACAAGGAGGGTGCAAAGTTCATGGTCAATGGGAAAAGATTCAATATTCCATGAAGTGGTTGAAGCATATTGCATTGATGAAGTCAGAGTAATCAAGGATCGTGCGTCGTGCCGCGATGTTAAATCAAGCGCTTATTTGGTGGCAAACAAAGGTTCATCCTCTAGCCAACAATAGGTTTTTCTTTTCTTTGAAGGAATAGTTTCATTCTATTGTTTTGTTTTGTTTTACTCATCTTCACGCGTTAATTTTTTTAGTGTGTTGGGTGTTCAATGTGAAGGGACCAAACCCAAGAATTTAGGAAAAAAAATGGTCTGGTACATAGATCCATGGACCTATTGATGGGCCGTAGATGGTGTCCCTAGATACCAGGCATGCGTTGAAATTTTGTCTAAGTCTATGTGCATTCAACGATCTAATCGATGATCCGACGACTTACTTACGGACCGTCAACAGGGTATCATTGATCCAAAGAACCACTGACCCGACCAGACTCGGTCCGTTATATTAAAAGAAAAATGTTCAAATAACCTACAAAAATATTTTCAAATTATCCCCAACCGGTTCCCTCAACTTATTTATTTCCTTTCCCATCAGATTACCACATCTTCCCTTTCTATTTTTATCACTATCTCCAGAACTCCCAAATCCCCAAACATCCAAAAGAAAACCTCCCTTTTCAAAACCTATTCCGTATCTCTAGTTTTCTCCGTTCGGTGTTCGAAGACAAGCACATAGGTTGGTTGTTGAGATGATCACCCACTTATTCACTCAACTACACTTTTCAAGTATTTCAATTCCCTTTGCTTAATGAATTCTCGTTCATTTGATAATGGAAACCAATAAATTGTATGTGTTTCTCGCCTTAGGGACAAAATTTCATGTTAAATTGTTATATTATGGGTACTATGTCCCTTTAAAATGATATAAAGTGAATGGATTGGGGTGTAATTTGTGTAAAAACATGATTGTTGACTTTCCGACTTAGGGTTTAATAGCACCGTGTAATCCGAGATAGAAACCTGCAAAATTGAAACCCCGAGGATGAAGAATTGGTCTTATACTTTTTGTTAAATAATGGGTGAACATATGAAAGTCTTAAAGTTTTCCAAATGTGTTTTTAAAACAAGGTCTGAAATCTCTCTCCAACAAACACCACGAGACCCTATATACGGACTGTCGGTTGATTGATGTACCGTCGATGGATAAACTTGAAAATGCTGAACTCTAAGACGACGAAAGTGGACTACGGCCCTTCAATTAATTTATGGGCCATTCTGCACGTCCGTTGTTTCAAACTAAAACCCTGATTTGTGATAGATTAAAAATTATTCTAAGTGTCAAAAGATAGAAGTTGACTACGGTTCATCGATTGATCGACGAGCCATTCTGCACGTCAGTTGTTTCAAACTGAGAGGTCAGTGGAATGAAAAATAAAACGTTTTCAAGTGTCCAACGACGGACACTATCGAGTGATCGTTGATTCATCAACGGGCCGTTGATAGTGCCCGTCAACCTAAACTGCAATTCTACACAAGAATGTGTTGTATGATGGAGGTTTCAATTTTGATTGTTTTATTTGTGTAACATGATTGGTATGAGACTAAAAAGTTGTTTTCCAGCTACATATGGCCCCCACACCAAACATCGTCTATTCTAGGAGAAGGTCCAAGTTCGTGGCACCATCCCGTTGGATGATTGGCACATCCGACCATGAGAGGGATCATGGATACGTGATCCCAGGCACTCGGACCCCTATACAAACTTCTAGAGACACTCGGGGCACCCCAAGAAGGTGGCGTGCGATATAGTCACTGCCTCCCAGTCTAATGAAGAGCGCAAACTGACTGGCACACCATCTAGGTCTCTCTCGGGCTCCAATAGAGCGTCTGTCTACGAAGAGGCTTTAGGTTCAAAGTCGGTCCATCCTACGGGGTAGAATGAGGACACTGCCTCCGATTCTGGATCACTTGGAGCGATTTGCCCAGAGGTGCCTGCCCGTCCATGGCTCATCTGATGAGGGCCATAGTTCAAAGTCTGCTTATGCACCCAAGTTTGATGTCCCTGCACTAGTTCCTAATGAGCCAAAATGGTGGTGCGTAGATGGCTGGTATCAGGTATACAGAGATGCGAAGCTACTTAATGATAAGGGGGCGATGAATCGGTTGGTGACAGTCGAGCGAAGAATTCTTACAGGGAGCCTGCATGCAGTACCTAATGTGCATGACTTGTTTACCCGCCACAGGCTCGAGTGGATTGCTAGGAGTGTGGGGTCATAGAGAGGAAATCGTGCGAGAGTTATACGCATCATATGTAGGGAATCTCAAAGGTGCCTTGGACATCGGACGAGACCTGCCAAACATGACCTACTCACAGAGGTTTTGGTTAGAGGCTGTCGGGTGGACATTTCTCCCACTATCATCCTCCGATTTCTGTATGGTGTGCCTATTAGTATTATGAGGGATACCCTTACTCCAGAGTGCAATTAAAGGTGGGATTTGGTCAATAAAGGCAAATTTCAAATGACCATAGAGCAGAGAGAGTCCACTACGAGGTGGCTTGCATAAAATCTGTCCGTTGACAGTGAGGGAGCAGATTGGGTATTACACCTTTGAGGCCTTATCAAGAAGTCCAATCTCACCTTTGCAACCGCCTATCCTCCACGACAGCAGATAACATCCTTACTTAGGATAGAGCTGTCATGGTATCAACACCGGTAGCCGATTTTGAGATCGACTTCGCGTAGTTGTTGATCTCCGTGATACAAGAGAGGGCTTTTAAGACCTCTACTACTTACCTGTTCGCCTGTATGATTTTAAAGTTATGTAGCGAGGCTAGAGTGCCCATTTGGAATAGTAAATCCCTTCGTACTCCAACCGGGACTGTGGATATCAGTCTCATTAGGGATGAGGCCAATGTGTCGGCACCACGGCGAGGGTCTAGATTTTATTTGCAGCCGTTGAGTGAGAACTTCGCGGATACGGTAAAGTTAACCCAAGGGTATGATCCTGCCACTTCAGAGCCCATGGATACCACATCAGCCGAGTCTGCCCCAGGCACTAGTAGAGCACCCAATTCCTCCCAATGTAATCCACCGTTAGTAGCTCTGGTCCCGATAGCTAGGTTCTAGAAGCTAGAGGCTTAGATGGACACTTTTCTTCATTCCTTGGATGCAGAAATCCATTGCCAAGGCTGGGGACCAAATTGAGAAGAAGGTGGCTCACCAGATAGAGCGGAAGATTCAGGCGGTTCACCAGCACCTTGATGAATTTGAGCTTCGAGTTCTTTCCCGCCTAGGCCCAACCATTAATCTAACTACTCTTAAGGAGGTTGTGGCGAGTCTACGGGAAGATGTTGATATCATAATGGAGATGAGGGGACCCGAACCCAAGAGTGCACCAGATTGCTGCACTATTCACTGCCGCCACTGCACCGCAACCTAAGCCACAAGACCGTGCCAAGAGGTATTATTCCAGCAGCAACACTGAGGGTGACGAGGCCCCTGCTAGGAAGAAGGAGTGGACAGATCTTGAGGCTGTGGGGAAAGCCTCTATGAATTATGAGGAGACCCGTCAGATCAGGGCTGGAGAGTTGGCTGCTGAGGCATCTAGTTCCATATTTGAGGTTGTGGAGTGGAGCAACACTGATGGTGTGGATATAGCTATGTGCATAACTGAGGGTGTCTTTAGTGAGGTACGAGTTTCGTGAAACCGGACCCCCTTGCTTATTGATAATCGGTGCTATGCGCCTCAGGTTTGTTTCACCTACCACCTTTTCTTTATATTTTTTACGTATTGGGGACAATTGCATTTTTTTTGTTGGGGCTGGGGTAAATGGAAAGTGCGTGTTAGGGTTAAGTCAGAGTAGCCCAAGTCACAATCCTCTTTTGGTGGTTTTCTTGCATGTGTTCTTTTCCCTCAAGATATTGATTACTGTACAGTTGAACCGACATGTGTTAACTTGTACAAAGTATGAAAGTGAAATATGAAGCATGATTGCTAAACATAAATGATATTCGCTTCTAAGAAAATGCTTGCATGAATAGGTAAAATAAATGTTGAATTTGTTGGCTCTAATCATGACATAAGATACACCCACTGTATGACCGTTTATCTGACACTAAAACTAGGTGACCAATAATATATTAGGGTAACGAGGTGTCAAGAGAGTGTGAGGAAATTTTATTTTTCCACTTTTGGTACCTAGCTAGAACTTTTCCGGTTTGTCCTGTAAAAGGAATCTGTATTTGATAATTAGGAAAAGATCATAGGCCCTTGTTCAACTTTGCAAACATCTATCCTAAAGTAAAGTTAACCAAATAAACTTGTTATTCCTTGTTAATCAAAATATTTTGAGCCTATAAAAGACCTTTCTTTTCTTCACCAACTCACCTTCCCTGGGTATAATGTGTTGGTCCTGGTCCCTCCTTGGACATGTCCACCTCAACTTAAGCAAAATACATAAATTGAGGGTGGCTAATGCAGAAATTGACCTCATCTTGGCCCTGACCCAATTGTGGGTAATGTGTGCCTAGACGCAAGGCAAATCCATAAATTGAGGGTTACAATTATGAGTGATGACTTGAAAAGTGGTTATGAAAAGAGTAATGTGGAAAAGAAAAGAAAAAAAGTGATAAAAAGAAGGGACTCAGTAAAATTTGATCAATTGAATGAAAATGAAAAAATACGAGAAAGAGAGAAAATGGTGCTGACGAAGTAAGAGTCATTTCCACAAAGAACAAAGGAGAAATCATGGCAAAGATGAAAAGAAAAGAAAAAGTAGGGCATAATAGATATTGATAGAGGTGGGATGCTTAGCCGTAATGTCAAGGAGGGAAAAAAGTCACTAAAATGTACCCATATGTGCCATACTTGACCCTGAGCCCACGTTACAAGCTAAGAAAGTCCTATCATGATCCGAAAAGTCTAATGTGGTGAACTTAAGTAGTGAAAATAAGGGCAAGCCAATGGCGACAAGTACCAACTAGGTGTGAATTGTTTTGAGATTAAGTGTTTAATAATGATTCTTGTACTCAAAGTTAAAATCATTATGCGAAAAATGAGGATATCTTTTGAAGTGAGGGAACTAGTTGTAATATCGGAAAGTTTGTACCTTGGCAAGAGGCAAAAGAGTAGAGGTGTCGTTGCATGGTGAGTCCATGTCATGGTCTGATCCACATGAGTTAGCATATAAAGCCTAAGAGTAGAAGCATGCACTGAAGATACAAGAAGTTGGGATTGATAGCCAAGTGATTTTGAAAGGTTACAAGAGGATACTTTTGCAGAAAGTGCTGTGTTGAGTCATAGTGCATCGCTTGAGGACAAACAACGAATATAAGTTGAGAGTGTTCATGTATCGTGGTTTCACGGTACTTTCAATTCTTTTTCCTTAAGATTGGTGTGTGCATAGAGCCTTTTTTGCAGTAATTTTATCATGTTTTTATCTTTGTTTTGCAGGAAAGGTGTCCAAAACTAAAACGCAGAAGGTTGTGGATATTTAGTGCAGAGGTGAACCAGGAGGGTCATCGATGGTCCGTCGTCTCATTCACGGACCGTCGATGGTGATCGTCGATCGAAGGTTCAGGCACTTAGAGCAACTGTGGAAATTATGACAAAGTGTGGGCTAGAAAAGGATCGACGGACCGTTGTGTTAAATCATCAATATGATCTGAGAATGTTCCAGTACCCAATGTTGAAGAAAAGTTAAGTATGGAACGACGAGAAGCATCGATGGACCGTTGGTGAATACACGGATCGTGTTTTTGGTCCGTCAATTATATTAGAGAAGATTCTAGATGAAGTCTTAAAAAAATATGCTAAGTCTAGACTTACGGAGCCAATCGACGGTCCGTCATTTCATCTATAGATAATCGGTGGTGGTCTTCGATTGTAGCCGCGTTTTTGGACAAATTTCCTTATTTGAATTCCTTTTATTTTAGGACAATGTTTTTTAAAAATAGGGTGTAAAACCTAGTTTTAGGGTTGGATTCTGTTACTACTTCCTTAGTTTTGTTCTTGGAGTTCTATTTTTGCAAATTGGGCATTAATTCAAATTTCCAGATTTGGTTTTCAAGGGAATTTTGTGTTTCAAGTTGATTTTCTTGATTTTCTTCAAATTTTTCAAAGTAAGTTCATGGTTTATTGTTTATTAACAATGAATTGTGTTTTTCTATGCATGGGAAGCTAAATCCACAACTAGGGTTGTGGGAACCATGGGTGATTAACAAAGTAAACTTAGCTTAATAAAAATTCTCGAATAGGTTGTTGCATGCATTGATATTTCTTTCTCTTTGAAGTCTTTTTAAAAAGTGCATGCGTTAGAACTCGCCTTATTACCACTTTCCGGACCAAGGGGTTATTTAAAAGGAAAAAATTATTAACATAGATTTAGTGGAATACTATCTAATTGGCTAGTCTCGATTGGTGTGAAGTAATAACTAAGTCAAACATCGAATGTGATGCTTAATATAAATTAAAGTTAAGGGTTAGTAACTTAGACACACGTAGCCGGACCAAGATACGGAGTGAAATTCTCTAAATGTCGGACCAAGTATTTAGAGATACCTAACTTATCACTTTGCATGCAAAACACAAGGGAAGAATTTTTACAGCTAGGAATACGACGTTATAAACCCACGAGGAACACTTACACCCTAGTTTCTCTCACAACTTGATAAACACTAAAGATTTACTCCTGTTAATTGTTTGATTTAGCAATATTAAAGGACTTTGTTTCACAACCCCCCCCCCCCCTAATTACTAGTTTTTTGAAAGGACATTACTAAAGAGAAGTAATCGTGAATTGAAGTTAAGTTTGAACATTTTCCTCTTGGGATCGACCCCAACCTAGTTTTTGGGTTCTTTACTTGATACAACCACTTATACCTCTTTAGGAGGTGTAATTTAAGCTTATCAATCGCGTGAGCTACACAAGGCTCACTACCTCAAAAATGTGGCGAGGCAAAATTAGACTAATGAGGTGAAGTTGAGTTATGTGCAGGTGCCATATCATTAAATAATTACCATTCATTTGATAAAGTTTTTAATCAATGAAATAGTAAAAATATATGATTCATCATAAAAAGGCAATAAAGATTATGTTACTCGTTGGTTTTCTTTGGTACATTTCTCACTAACGATTTATATGAACCATTAATTTTCCTTTATGGATTTCACCCTAATTCATATAAATCTCTATTTATAAAAAGATTGTTATAATTCTAAGTAAAATAAGTGGACCATGAGATATTTTAATCCAACACTACAAGATTCAAAAAAATTATTTACTTTCTTAAACTCTATGAGAAGTAAAAAATATTTGGAAAAAAAGGGGAGTGGATATTAAGGTTTTATACAGTTCATCAACAATTGTTCTTTTACCACCTTCTGATATATTGTTCATGCAACTTATTCCTCGTACTTCATAATCTTGGCAAATCATCAGTAAAACAAAGACAAACAACATCTCCCTTACATAGTACATATGGAGGAAGAAAAATTAAATAAGCAGGCCCAACTAAATATGTACTTGGGGGGATTGAAGGAGTCTCCCACAAGCCTCCATAATTTTATTAAGTTACCTACAGTGAAAAAGTAGCTTATAGTACATCATCAAAAGTACGTGGAATAACATAAAGTTAATCTCACAGACTCATAACATAATGTAACATGAGAAAATGCACAACCAACGCTTTAATTTTTTTAAACATACTATAAACTACGGTGATACATTATTTCTTAAATATAAATTAAGAACACCCTATCTAAAAACTCAAGGTACACACTGTGATATTTGGCAAGAGAAACATAGTCATCTACGAATGCTTTACATATTGTTGTGTGATCAAAATCATGGTTAATCCATAAATAATTCCTTCACTTATCGCACCCGATTGTTGACCCACTGCTTTGGATTAGCTGAGGACATCTTGGGAATGTGACTACTATCCTCTGCAGTTCTTGATTCAATCAAAAAAGTAAAAAACATAGGCAAAATAAAAATCTTACCCGATCATAGCCACCTAGGTGGATCACAGAGCTTCATATCTTAGCACGAAAAACATTACAAGATATAATATGTATCTGGAACAAGATGAAAATATAAAGGCTATTGATACATATATGATACACTTACTTTAGGCAATGAAGTGGATGACCATAAAACGTAGGTTGTTTAAATTCTATCGCCTTCTCCCGGTAAAAAGTACCTAGTTTTTCTATAAATTAAGCTTGATGCTTAGGGGAGCCTTCATCATCCTAGCCTATCAATGTAGAAGATTTTGTAACTTTTATTGTCACTTACAGAGACTGGTCCGACCTAGCATCATCATCAGCGGTAACAATTGTAGCATTCGTCTTCATCTGACGGTCCTCTGATTTATCAACCACCATCTCTTCTTCACTCTTATCAATTCTGACAACTTGTCACAGGGAACATATCATATGTATAGAATTTTGGCAGTGTAATACTCATCCCCTCACGAAAAAACACCCAAACGTAAAAAGAAAGGAAAATAATAACTTCCAAAAAATTGATATGCATCACTAATTCCACTAGTTACTATATATCTAATTCGTTCTATAACTTCATTTCAAAATTCAAGTTGTTTTCACTTTAAATCACTCACGAAAACTCAAAAGCAACTCAAACTATATTCACAACCAAGCACAACTCCAATTTCAAATCATCATTATTCACTATCAAAAGTGAATAACGATTATTGAAAATCAGTGTGGTGTTTTGTTGTGAACATAGATTGGAGTTGTTTTTGAGTTTTTGCTAGTTATTTGGATTGCTTTTTTTTTCAAATCCTTTCAATTTTCATGATCAAACTCCCTTATACAATAAAAATCTATTAGCAAAAGAATACATTCCACTACACAACACACGCAGAAATATAAGATTTAACCCTAGTTTCATCAAAGCAAAATTGAGGATGAAAGATCAAACAAAAAAGAAATTAAACTTATTTTGATCCCTATTTGTTAACTCTAGAAAGAATGAAACCTAAAAAAGGAATCTCCCGCCGATCAATTTACTGAAAAAATCATCAAAACTTATCCACATCTCAAAAGTGTTTTGTTTTATTGTTTTTTTTAAAAAAAATTTATTGGAGCATTTAACAGATAAACAAGTAATGACTGTGAGTAAATTTTTTTACAGGAATCCATCAAATTCGTAGGACTCTGCATAAAATAATCTACATAATTTTTTTGATATTTTCTTCTAGTTGCTAACTCAAAACTATTACTATAAATTCATCTTGACTTATCCCAACAAAATATATTTCATATTAAGAAAATATCATCTATAAATTCTAAAAATTAAAATATACATAATTTGAAAGTATGTCTACAACTAAGAATTAAAATTAAACAACTCTTATAATAATACGAAAAAGCAACCAAACTCTTCAACTGAATGCAATATAAAATGCAAATTTTCTATTTCTTTTTTTTATTTATTTGTTATTTTTATTAACCGTTGTTCTCTTTAATTTTTAACTAAATTCATCTTCCATTTTGAGACAAAGGGAATATCTCACAGACACACGTCACATTAGTACAAAAAAGTTGAGAGAACAACTTCTAAGAAATAATTTTCTCATTAGTAGTGTATATATAAAGCGTTTCAAGGTTGCAACCGTTTTCTATTATCTCAAAAATAAATTTTCTAAAAAAAAGAAGAAAGCTCGTTGTTTTCTAAAATTTTAAATTTTAACTTTTTAAATTCTAAACTGTGCATCCGTGTTCTAAGGGTAATGGAGAAATGATATAACCTTAAAGGGAAAGTGATAGATGTTTTATATTAATTTAATTCAAATTAAACGTGTTGATTTGTTAGTATATTTACTCAAATGAAAAATTTAAATAATTTTAATTAAAACGTTTACAGAAATTTAAAATTTTAATCTATGTTAAATAAAAAATTGTTGGCGTTGTTTTTGTTGTTTTTGTTGTCGTCGTCCTCGTTTATGGTTGCCGTTTGGTGTCATTGTTGTCCTCGTCGTCTTCGTCGTCATCGTTTGTGGGCGTGGGTGTAGTCGTCGTTGTCATCGTCGTTGTCGCCGTCATCGTTGTCAGTGATGGCAGCAGTTACGACATCATCGTCGGCATCATCATCATCGTCATCGTCGACATCGTTGTTGTTGTCATCATCGTCATCATCGTCCACGTCGGCGTCCGCGTCCTCGTCGACATAATCGTTATTGTTGTTGTTGTTATTGTTGTTGTTGTCGTTGTTGTTGTTGTTGTTATTGTTGTTATTGACGTTGTTGTCGTTGTTGTTGTTGTTGTTGTTGTTGTCGTTGTTGTCATTGTCATTATCGATGTTGTCGTTGTAGTTGTTGTTGTCGTGGTTGTCATTGTTGTCGTTGTCGTTGTTGTTTTTGTAGTTGTTGTTGTTGTTGTTATTGTTGTTGTAGTCGTTGTCATTATCGTTGTCGTTGTCATTTTCGTTGTCATTGTAGTTGTCATTATCATTGTCGTTGTTGTAGTTGTCGTTGTCTTTGTCGTTGTCTTTGTCTTTGTCTTTGTCGTTGTCATTGTCGTTGTCGTTGTTGTTGTTATTGTTGTTGTCGTTATTGTTATTGTTATTATTGTCGTTGTTGTTGTTCTTCTTGTTGTTGTTGTTATTGTCGTATGTCGTTGTTGTTGTCGTTGTCGTTATTGTTGTTGTCGTGGTTGTTGTTGTTCTTGGGAGCGAGATAGCAAATAGAGAGCGAGATGTGATAGATGTAAAGGATGAGAAGGAGATTTGTTTATGTATATTAAATAAATGTAAATCCATTGGATACATTATATCTGGAACAAATTACACCTAAATTTTGATCGCCTATATCACGATATACATGTTTTTCGACGTATCCAGTCACACCAAAATTCAGTGAAAGATTCATAATATTGCAAGCTAATATACATCCAAGTAAGTAAGAAAGGTGCACAAAATTATCAAAAAAAATAAGTTCAATGGGGTAATAGGACCTTAGTTTAGTTAAGGTGTGTCTCTAAGATTTCGATCATAGTCTAGGGAGGTACTTTTGTATTTTCCCTATTTTTTTTCTTTCTTTCAGTGGATAACTGGATGAAGTATGTATTGTCAATTTCAATTATTGAAAAACCAAATTTTGTCCAATTGTGGCACAATTTTATTCTATTAAATGGAAACATGAAGTATTTTGCATGTTTTTAGTTTTGTCTCTATCATTAGCAAGCCCAATAATATAGTACAATTTTAATTATATTTTGCTAATAAATATAAATAGTCTTTCTATTTTAATTTGTTTGTTTTGTTTTGACTTAAGACAGATAATTGAACAACAAAAATGTTTTTTAATTTTTTTGTTGTAAACATGAAATGTTAAAAATTAGAATTAAAGAATTGTCTACAAATTATAAAAAATAATATTTTTAAAAGCGTCTAAAAAAAGGTAAGACAGAAACAATTATTTGGTTATTGTATTGATTTTGCTTCATTTCTCAGTCTAATCTGTTCACATGAGTTGTGTAGTCATATTATATCATGTATAATTTGTTACTTTGGTGATAATTAAAAGCTAGAAATGAATCTTTTCGTCAAAGCTTAGAAATGACCCTAATTTTATAATATTGATACATAGGAGAAACTATTTAATTATACAAATATTTGTACTGCATTTATTCATTCTTTTTATAATTTAAAATATTAAATTTTATTCAATTAGTTAATAATTTCATACAAGATATCAAGTGAGATACACCTTTGTAAATACTTTTTTCTATCAGGTTTACTAAAATAGGAAGAGAGGCGAGCGAGAACAGGAGGGAAGGCAACCGATATTTTTCTATGTATTCCATATACATACGAAACACACTAATGTATCTAAGTAGTGCGATTCGCAAGTAATTGAGATACCCAGAGTGGTGAACGAAATTTGTACTTGTATCCTAGATTCATATGAATCCACTTGAATATAGTGTATCTATACTAAATTAGACTTAATTTTGACCTCAGTATCCTGTGATACATGTATCTTGACGCACTAAAATTTTATAAAATTCAAAATATTACAAAGTAGCATGTATCTAAATAATTAACTTCTAAATTAGTGAGTTTTGTGCGGTAACCATAATATATATCCGATAATACAAAAAAAATTATCCCATTAATTGCATTATTTGATTAAGTAAAAGGAGGAAAAAAACTTTGAAATTGACAACCACTCCACAATAGAAGGCTAGACCTCCCTTAGAAAACATTTAAGGGGTCATCGTAAATTTAGTTTGGTATGCTATATTATGACTTTAATATTTATTTTTTCATCATCTAGTTTATACCCAAATAAAGTATGTACTTTCACCTTTAATAGTTAAAAATTAAAGTTTGTTCTATTATAGCACAATTTATTGGATTAATAATTGACCATTAAGAGTTGTTTGACTTTGTCTCTCTTATTAGCAATCCCAAGAATTTAACTGTACAACTTTATTTTGAATGAATGTACATGGTGTGAAGTATATTATTTATGATGTTAATCGGTTTGTTAGTTAGATTGTAAAGTTATTTGTTATTGATTTTGTAGATATGCTAAACAGTACTTACATAATTATTAAGATATTGACTAATTGGTTATTGATCGTTATCGATTCAATTATCTGTTTAACCATTAAGATTTAACACAAAAAAAGATAATTGAAAATCACTTTAAAACAAGGTAACAAAACAAATGAACCATGCATATGATTTGACCGTTGCATCTTTAGTCAAAAGAAAACACTAACACATTGTAGGATAGCTGAGAATTTGAGAGAGTCGAAGATAAAAGTATGAAAAAAGCTCTAATATAAGAACCTTATATACCAAATGGTATAAATATAATTTGTCATCGATTTATCAATAAATTAATTAAAGAAAAACCTCAAATTGCTTAAAACCGATAAATCGATAATAAAGAGAAATCAAGTTCATTACAAAAATTGTTAAATCAATCAAACAATAGTACAATATCGGAAAAGTACAACTCAGTACACAAAACATCCCACATTCAAATAGACTTGTACAGGCTAACCTACAAAGTGTATTCCTGTCCTTACTAGTTTTTCTCTTTCTTTTTTTGGTTTTCCACTCGGCCGATGTCCCATTTGAGCTCCGACTAAATTGGAATGGCGTACTATAGACCGCCTATTCTGGAGTAACACTCCCAACATGACTTTCTCCTCAGGACCTTATATCGGCCATTTGAGCTTTATAACCATCTTTCATTGTGAAGCGATGAATAAAATTTCGCAAAAGGAATGCTCAGTACACGAAACATCCCGTATTCAGATAGAATTGTATCGGCTATCCTACAAAGTGCATTCATGTTCTTGGTAATTTTTTTCTTTCATTTTTTGTTTCCCACCCACTACCCACATTGGAGCTCCGACTAAATCCGAATGGCATACTGTATAGCTTATTTTAATGCAGGGCCTATTCTGGGATTATGTTGGGACTTTCTCCATACTCGTTTTTCTATGTATTTCGTATTCATTTTAAATAGACTATTCCTCATTGATAGAACGAATTCTTTCTCTAGACAGCTCCAAAAAAGTAGACTATTCCTTAATTTTTGTTGGGTTTTAAAAGGTGTGAATGAAAATGAAGACTTGCCACTTTTATTAAAAGTTGTGACTTTCATGAAAAGTTATGAATTTTATTAAAGGTGACGACCTTTGTGAAAGATTGTGACTTTTCCAAAGGTTCGTGACCTTTACGGTAAGGCAAAATAAGAACATTTTTGCACTACCCTTTATTTTGTATAAATTGAAGGATTTCCTCTCATTTTAAAAAGGGAAAATGCATAAGTACTTCCTCAACTCATGCCCGAAATCCCAGAGACACACTTATGCTATACTAAGGTCCTATAAGACCTAAGTATAGTATAAGTGTGTCTCTGATAATTTCCGCATAGGTTGAGTGGGTAGTTGTACATTTTCCCTTTTAAAAAATATAGAATTTATAGACTTCTACTACTTCTACTACTAAACCTTGTTTTCTAAGTGTACTTTGTTGTCGTTGAGTGGCTTGCTGATACAAGCGTTTTGGGTATCAATACACTGGTTTTTGAGATCATTCTATCCTGGGAGGACATATTCCAAATCAAACCTCGGATACAATGGGGGAATAATTTCTTTAACGGGACACTGTGCATTCGCTGGTCCTGATCTTCTTTCTGTTTTTCTAGATGCTCCTATGTGTTATAGATCTAGAATTCGTGAATTAATTTTTGTTCTTCTGTTCTTCACTGGTTCATGAAACTTTTGTAACTTCGTGTTTCTGCAAAGTTTATTGGAATCAGTAAGATTCATTAAACACATATTGACAACAATTCTTCATTAAGAAAAAAATATTGTATATTTTTTTCTAATCTATTTCTGATTCTAATTTCTCTATTGTTTTTAATTTTCTAGGTGTGAACATGTTCTTAAAACTTTGTGTATCTTATCATGTTATTCAAAATTTTGTTCTAAGTATCTGAAATGGATTGGAAGAGACTAAATTTTCAGGCTGCTCGAATTTGTAGTCTCGACCAACTTTTAAAAAAATGAGCTTCGTTTAAAAATTTTTTAAAATGTGAGGTCCACTAAATGAAAATTTCATAAAAAAATCGTGAGAAAAAATAGATGTGGTGAGTGGGGATTGAACCCACAACCTATGAATGGATGAGAGAGTTTGGATAAAAATAAATGAATAGGTGAGAATGTTAAGAGATAAAATAAAAGAAAAATAATGAGCTTGTGGGGGATTGAACTGACAACCTCCTTTACTTAAACGGAAAAGGAGAGGAGAAAAAGAAAGGAAATATCATGGGTTGATGGGGATCGAACTAGGGTCCCCCAAATCTGAAAAATGCAATTATCAAGTTTAAAATAAGATTAAGTGTTGTCCAAGGGATTCAAAATCGGGTTCCCTTGCCCAATTCCGTATTGACACATAAGTCATACGTAAGTAAATATTTAATGAATGCTTCCTCTAAAGATCGAAATAAATATCTTGGCATATCTACAAGATGCATAAGTCTTGTACCACATAATCTTGGGTAAATATGAATCACTTTGACAAACTATGAATGAAGCCCCATGGCTTGTATGTCCAGACCCATATGCCTAGCATATGTTTAAAAATAAGTGAACCTAAGATGTATGTACTGAAATAATGAAACCCAAGTAGAGTTAAGCACGAGTGTAAAATACACTAAAAGGCCAAGTGCATTGGCATATGATGAAATGAACAATGAAATGATGAATGAATAATGAAATGATGAAATGAACAATGAAATGATGAAATGAACAATGAAATGATGAAACCCTAGAAGGGTTAAGTTAGAATGTGAAATACACAAAATGGCCTAGTGCATTGGCATATGATGAAATGAACAATGAAATGATGAAACCCTAGAAGGGTTAAGTTAGAATGTGAAATACACAAAATGGCCTAGTGCATTGGCATATGATGAAATGAAGATTCACGTAAAAAGGGGTGAGTAGTTATGAATAGAAAATGTTCTAATGATAATGAATGTGGTGACTACATGATATGAGGCTAATGTAAAATATGAGAACAATCTCAAATGAGCATAAGAAAATGTTACCAAAACGTACTCACCTATGAGAGTGTAAAGTTAATGAAGAGACCAATCTCTATGAACACTCTAATAAAAGTATTGAGACTAACACACTTAATACTAATTATGAGATGAGAAATCATCTATTGAGCTATGATATCCTCATAGTAGAAGCCAGCTTCCATGATGTATGGTTGAATGTAATGGAACTTTATACAGAGCACCGATAGACTAGCTATGAGCGGTGATGCCTTCTTTCGGGAAGGACGGAGGTTCACGTACATCTCATGAGATGAGACTGTCCGTCATGACGGGTATGGGTCTCCTTATATCTCCTAGTCTTTGAACCTATACTTCCAATATAGGGATCTGGCGGGGCTAATTCCCATGTACGCTAGCATGTTTTGGGTCACTTTGGCCGGTGATTCCACCTCTTTTCGATGTGGGGTTTCATGGCACTGGATTTCATGATGCTCACATGATCTATGTTTGTTAAAGTCTATGTTCCCGATGGATGAATGAGACCATCCTCAAATGACGCACATAGTGAAAAGAATGATACCAAAGGTTTTAGGATAGGATAATCAAGTGGTGAGTTAGATTCAAGTAATGAAATTAGGTCATTCTTGGTCATTGCACAATAAATCCGATGAAAGTCTTAAACTACATCATAGGTATAGCTGGTGTTTACATTGGCCCATGAATGAAATGAAATGAAGTACGTATGAATGAATGAAGCATACTTTGTGTTTGCTAAAGCTGACTCCCTTGTTAAGGTGCCATATGTTGAGACCTCATTTTAGGGAAGTGTTTATGTCAAGTCCATGATTCCAAGGTCCCATGGAATACGAATGAATGATATGAACAACATTATGTGTTATATGAATTATGATATGTGCTATGTGAAATATGTTATGTGCTGTTTGCAATATGATAAGTTTGACGATTCATGTTACACTCATGGCATGACTTTCCAAATCTATTTGGCAGGTCCATTGACTTTGCTGATCCAAATTTTGCAAGTCCACTGACTTGACTTTCCATAAATCATGTTGTTAGGTAAGAGATATTCTTTCTCATGCATGTCCTTGGAGTGTGCTAGCATATACCCATACTTCGTACAAGTGTGTACTAATTCCCTACAAATATCTGCTTTTAGGTGCAGGCACAGGTGGACGTTATATCGTACAGTACGACATTGCAACTTTCATCCAGTCTTGGTAGGCCCTCGTGCTTTCGAGGATGTCTAATGTTATTATCTAGCTTAGATGTAGTCTTTATCTAGTGGAGCATGTTCCCTTTAGTGTTTCATTTCCCATTTCATTTTAGACTTTGTATTGGTGCCGTTTTGCCAAGTACACATTTAATGCAGCTACGAACTATTTCTTTCATTTGATTATCCCTTTATTAGATGGTTGATTTGTGAACGCTTATGATGTTAAGTTTAAAATGTTTAGCATGTACTAAGGAAGAAAAAGGTTAAAATTTTCCACTAAAGTTAACCTAGATGAAGTAAGAATGACGTATGTAGGCTTGTTTGCAACCTGTAAGAGGTCAACGACGCCGGTCTCGTCTGTGGTATAGATTCTGGTCGTGAAGATCTTGGACAGAATCATATTATCATTTGATCAATATATCATCTTTATAGTGTAATATTAACAGAAAGTATGTTCATACACAACATTTTTGGACATATCTTGAACATAGTATCATTCTTTTAATTCACATAATAACACTTAGCATAAAACAAGTCCAATTAATAGGTTAAGTCAATCATTATATAATAAAAAATGATACACATTAAGATCATACCACCACATACCAACAACATGATTTCTAACCTATTCAACATTGAAATCTTATCAAGGATGCTACAGAAAGGAGTTCGACACGAACGACGGGAAACAACCCTAGATTTCAAGATCTTTGAATCATTCGAAAGAAAGTTATCTTGGACAAAGAAGTCGAGGAGAGAAACCCATACCTTATGTAGAACTTAATCTACAAAGGCCACCTTGAATGAAACTTTGAGGAAACCTTGAAAGAAATTTTCTGCCTTTTTCTTCTGTTCGTTGCTTACTGTTTTTGCGTCGACTTTTCTTTGAGTTTGAACGTGATTTTTAGGTTTAAGAACTAATATGGATTTATACCACTTAGGTTTAATAATTTAATATAATAAACTAATTATCCTATTACCAAAATGTCCCTCTTAGGTTGACAAAAGATAGGAGAACATAACACTTATTCAAATCTGGGAATTGATGTTGACTATGGTTTCGGTCAACATTTTGACTTTATATTAATTAAATCCTCAAACTAATTAATTTAGGGACCTAGGGTAAGTACTAAAGTACCCCTAAATCATTGGATCTATAATCAACCCTATAGGACCATCCTAGGTTAACTACTAGGTTATCCCTTTCTTGTCTTAACTGAAATCTGAAAATTTCCTTTTTATTTTCAGTTTTAGCCCTTTTAAATTAATTAATTGATTTTCTAAATTAATTAATTAATTTAGAAAATTAATTAATTAGGTAACCAAGGGTAATTATTAATGTACCCCTAAGTTGTTAGGACCATAACTAACCTTTTGGACTATCCTAGGTTAGGTACTAGGTTGTCTCTTTAATTAGTAACAGGTTAGTGTAATCCCACTTTTTGTCCTATGTCGTCGGATGAACTAATTGGTACAATTCGGTTAGTCCTAGGTTATTTAGTTATTTAGGGCAGTAGGTTAGAGTCTAGAATTGGTAGGGAGGTTAGGCCCCACATGGAGTGGTCCCTTGTGCATCTTTCCCCCCTTACTACCCTACCCGAAATCGGTTAGGGTGGTCCCCTCCTTTCGCAGCATCTACACATATCTTGCACATGTGCTTGCACATGGGTTGGTTTAACTTTCCTAACAAACTATTTATGGTTCATTTGGGAATGTTTACTTATTGTCCCAAGGATCCTCACTATCTCCTTGGGCACTGTTTAATATACATGATCCTTTAAAATGGTCATGTGTTATAGTACTAGGCTTGACACTTGGAAGCCTAATAGTGAATGTGATTAATAAAGACGACATTTTAATTAGCTTAGTGTCTTCATTTAAAGTACATTCATATGTACTTGAAAATTTGGCTAACACTCTCTAAGCCAACATTTTCTACTACGCCCATAATTTTCTAATATATATTTGTAAATATTGGGCATTGGGATGCCTATTACCCCTGATACACATTCTTAAGAACCTATTGGGCTTTTCTTTAAACGTATGATATTTCGGAATGTTACACAATGACTCTGAAACATTCCAATATATCACATAAATATGCATAAATTTTAAGTTAACGAGTCTATAAACACTCATATAATTCTATTTATAGCCCTAAAAAGTATATGGCGAATTGTTTTTTGGATCCTAAGCCAATTAGTTTGAGTAACTTTCTTAATAAAATCAATTCTCAACTTATTCATGATAGATTGGAAGGCGATCTCCCAAGATTGATTGCCAGAATCAATTTGGTTTTATTAAGGGTATAAATATCTTGGAAGTTGTGCTTTTAGCTCAAGAAATTGTTTATGATATTAGATTGAGGGGTAAACTAGCTAATGTAATTATTAAGATGTATATGGACAAAGCTTATGATAGAGTTGACTAGAATATCTTGATTAAAGTTCTTAGACGGTTGGATTTTAATTCTAATATCACTAATAAGATTTGGAGCATTCGTGCTAATAGGGAAATTACATGGTTTTTGTCATTCTACTGGGGGAGTGAAGAAAGGGGAACCTCTATCTCCTGCTCTTTCTATTGTTGCTGGGAGTTTGTTTTATATCTCTATCTCTTAATAAGTTGTTTGAAATATCTGATTTTAAGTCTTAGGGACTGCCTAAGTAAAGTGAACAATTGAATCATATGTCATATACAAATGATAAAATTATCCTTGCAGCAACAAACATAAGATCTTTATAGCTGATTATTAAAACCACAACACTATATGAACACCAATCTGGTCATCTTATTAATAAGAACAGGAGTTCTTATTATGTTTTCTGCAAAGCTGCACGGACTTATGTTCAGGTTGTCGAAGAAGATACAAGTTTCTCGAAAGGAAAGTCTTATCTGATGTATTTGGGTTGTCCCATTAGGCATGGGATGAAGAAAAAGGTAAAATTTTCAAAATTTATCAAAAAAATTCAGAATAAGTTCCAATTATGGAAAGAGAAGATTCTGTCTTTAGAGGGGGGGGGGGGGAATTCTGATAAATCATATGTTGCAAATTATGCTTATTTACCTTTTATCTGCTATTATCACTCTGACTGTGTTATTTATGATTTTGATAGGATTTTTGCTAAATTCTTATGGAATTTTTAAGAGGGTTGAGACACTCACTCGATTGCTTTTGATGATACATGTGTTCCAAAGAGTTAGGGGGGTTTGGGGTTTAGATCTTTATTTCATGTATCCAAATCTCTTTTTACAAAAGTCTGGTATAATTTTAGGACTTCCAATTATATATGGGTGAATTTCGTGTGGAACAAATACTATAAGAGGCATAAACCCTAAGTAGTTTAAATGGAATAGTGGTTCACAGGTATGGAAGGATAAACTTCAAGCTAGATTTTTTTTTTCATCAAATAATTTGGTGCGAACAAAAAGAAGGTCATGCTAGTGTTTTGTTTGATAACTGGAAACAATTGGGAACCCTACAGTATGTCTTACCTATCTCACATGATTCATGTTAAATAAAATTTTCAATTGTACAATGCACGATGAATGAATAATGAGGTGATAGCTACTATCTTCAATAAGGAGGTTTGTAGGAGCATTAAAAATGTTCTGGGAGACATGCATTTTGCAGAGGGCAGAGTTATACCTTTGTAGATGCCTAGTGGTACTGGGATATTCAAATTGGGTCTGTTAGGGAGATGTGCATGGTGAAAAAAGAACCTATAGACTTGATCCCTAACATGTTTGAAAAATACATATATTTTAAAGAGTCTTTCCTTATGTAGAATCTTTTATGCATTTGTTTATTCTTTGTTCTTATTTATATCAAGTGTCGCGTTTTTTTTAATAGAAAATGCATGTTGGCATTTTCCAGTTGTTCAGCTAGTCAAGTTCTGGAAGTTTGGTACAATGCTGATTGCTCTACAAAATAGAAACCAATTTTTATGAAGAAGTTCTCGCATTTATTATATAGAGCATATGGAAAAAAGGAAACTTTATCAAGCCTCGGGGAAAATGACTATGCTAGCTTTGGTTTTTGCGATTCAAAGAAACATATATTTATTTGTTAAATGTAGATATCCTTTGTTGAATGAGATGCCTAATACTTGGACCCTAATTGTAAAGTTCTTATAGGGGTATTCACCACTGATTAGTTACAAAGTTGTTAGATCGGTTCATCCTCCCAGTGGAACTAATAAATGCAACACTAATGGGTCAACGATAGATTCTTTGCCTTATTTGTAAGCATTGTAGCAGGTGATTTCCTTTATTTTGAGACCAGGGTATTAAAACATGTTTTAGTTATTGAGTCTTAAATATCTATCAAAATTGGCCTAGATTATTGTTTGCATAATAATCAAGTTCCACTGATCATTGAGACGGACTCTCTATTTAAATAGAAATTGGGAGGTTCCATGTTTGATATCTTGAGATGTTAGGTACATTAAAAGTCGGATGATTAATGAGGAGTTAAAGATAAGGAATACATTTAGGGAAGGGAACTCTCTCGCAGACCTTTTTACTAATCATATTGTTCATTTTGCAGGTATATATAGGCAACAATTTCATAATTTGAAGGAGATTCAGCAATAGGTTAAAGATATTGTGAAATTAGAAAAAGAAAATTCTAATTTTGGGATAATAAAAGTTCAAAACAAGCACTACAGGCTACAATGGGAAGACATAGAGTAAATTAAATGTATCAACAATAGCGAATTGGGTAACAGACTCAGATGATATCCAAGAACTAGAACAAAGAAATATCAAGTAGACCTCGAAATAAATCCTATTTTAATGTTATCATGAGCAGTGGTATCAAATCCTTTAGTGTTTTAACCTGCTGGGACGATATATTGGAGGTGAGAACCAAAGAAAACTAAATACAAATCGAAGGGGTGGAAGACTTATCTGAATGAAGCTTGATTCAGCTGGAATGATGTTTGGGAAAGATTCCGAAACTATAGATTTGAGGACATTTCAAAGGATAATGAAGTGAAATTCTCTAGAACGTCTTGTATCTTTACTGAAATTTAGATTTATGCAACTCAAATTGAAGAAGTCTTCATTGGTTCGAATCATAGCGTTAGTGAGAGAATTTGGCGATAAAATGATTTCACACTGAATCTGTTTGTCTTGAAGATTGTAGTTTGTGCGGAGGTGTTGAGGGATGAATGGAGATATGCAAGCTGGATTTTCATCGGAGAAGATGCGGCAATTTGGGAAAGAGATGGGAGCACATTAAATTAAGCTCTTCCTTTTTAAACTTTTTTTTTTGATTTCTTTAAATTTTTTTTCTCATTGAATGCAAAACATTTAAATCTGTTCTTTATACTTTACTTTATTTGATTTAGGAATGCGTAAACTTTAAACTAGTTTAAATTGATTATGTAATGACCAATGGAGAATGCCACATCATTAATTTATTTATTAATTGAATTTAATTTAGGGTTGTTAAAAAAAGAGAAACATAGCACCTAAAGGTACACAATAAGGGTATGTGAGAGACCATAGGTGGAAGGTGGGTAATTTCGTACCATTTACAATAGTTTAAGAGTATTTAGTCCCTTTTCCGTAGAAAAAATGATAAGAAATGACCATTCGCTTATTTCTGTGTAACGACCCGAGATCACCCCAAGTCGTAACATGGTGCGTTCGACCTCGAGGGGGTGTGATACAAGACCTTAGCATTCATTACATAAGAGCATATAAATTATGAAAGAATTAAAACTTTCTTTAAGACAAAACTCAAAAAGTATTTCACAAAAGTAGAAGGCTTAATAACATTATAGTCACAAAACCATCTATTCATGACATGAGTAAAATTCTTGGAACATAGCCACATAAAATCTAAAATCATAATGAAAAACATAAAAGGAACATAATGGATCCTTCTGGAAGCAATGAGGATTCACCACTTCTTCACTTCTTTAAAGTCTTTGAAACTCTACCATCCAATAGCAACTCAAAGCTCCAACCCTACATTTGGTTGGAATGTAGGCAATATGTGTTTGTACAAAAGTACTAACAAAAAAAGCTAACATAAAATCATAATAGCATCTCAAATGGTTAGTCAACATAAGATATAAGCATAAGATATAATAACATAATAATAACATAACAAGTTAACATAAGGCATATATAAGTTCATACTTAAAACATTACGCCTTCATACTCAGGTAAACTACTTTATAAGCCACCTCAAATTGTACTCGTGCAATACCCATATATTATCCCACAATACGAATTAATCCAAGTACCTCTCTTTGGTCATTCTTTGTCATAGTCCACCTTCATAATTAAGACCTAGGTTTTCATGACATAAGAGCACTATACCCCAAAGTAACCTCCAAGCACCCTTGTGCAATGTATGTGAGGAATCCTATAATACCACACACACTAATCATGTCTTGAATTCACCTTATTCATTTGTTTTAAATCTAGGTATCATTATAGACTAACTGCATATTTACAAGGAGCTATCGACTTAAGTTATTCATATCAGGCACACTTCAAAAGAGGACATTTTATAACTAGATTCAAGTCATATTGGTTCCATGTATGAATTACATCCCAATCTACCATTGACACTAATTACTAATATAGGCTTGCTAACTCAATGCTAACTTTATAAAATAATAGCATACTATCATGCTAGACCAAACCATAGTGGAAAACCTCATATCATGCAATCCAACCTATCATATGAAGGTTTAAAGTATACCAACGTAGCCACCATTCAACCACTTATAAAGATGCAAGTTATCCATAATAGAGTATTAATCCTCAACCCTAAGCTATCCTTAGAATACTTTAGTGTCTCAATCCTAACTACCATGAAATGGTCTTCGCCTAACAAGTGAGGCTATCATGTAGGTATTCTAGTCGTGCTATTTCAAGCTACCCATATAAAAGTATCTATTCTCCATCCTAGGCTACCTTGCCTATACTAATGTATTCTACCATGAAAATCATTGTACAAATTTAAAATCAAGATAACCATGCGAGAGCTTAATTACTCTATCTCAAGTTATCATGATATTGACCATCCCAAGCTACCGTGAGATCTACCATCCCAAGCGACCATGAGACCTACTATCCCAAACTACATAATGCAACTATCCACGAAGGAATCATAAGAGTCAACATTAAGATATTCTATCTTTACAAACATGATTCATTTTAGGCCCCCTTAAGTCAACCTAGAATCCTTCAATTTGAGAGAACTAGACTATCACAGCTTATTCATGTCTAGCTGTATAAGAGAAAGAGAGTACCCAATCAACATCACCTCATATTTGACTTTACCCCCAAAGCCCTAAGTATAATGGCTACAAACCCTATTTTCCATACTAGATTCTATCTATCATCATCCATTTCTAATTACTAGATATTCCATCACTTTGATCATTGGAAGGTAATATTACTCATACTTGATCATATAGGTTGAAATCTAACTTATCAAGTTAATAACCTTTATATTTAATTAAACCTATTTCAATTCATATTTATATGATCCTAAATAAAATCAATTTTTATTCAAGAAAATAACATTAAGTAGATCAATTCAGGACCTTAAACCTTGCCTCTAATGGCCCAAAACCACAATGATCACCTTCATCATCTTAGATTAGGGTTCATCAACAAATTCACATGAAAACATAATATAATCATTATTTAAGCATAACTCACACATAATTTAATGTTATCTACTAAATTGGAGTCCCAATCAAGCCTTACCCATACTGTAATCACAACCTAGCTAGATTGGGGTATTTGGGATTCACAATTTGGGGATATCTATGGGGGATCCGTGGGTGGAAGAAACCATAGATGAAGAAGCATCACATAAGTTTGATCAATGCCTTAGACTAATCTTGAAAACTTGGTGAAACTCGACCTAGTCTCTTCCTCTTTCTTCCCTTCTTTTTTACTGGTGATCTTAAGAGAAATTTCGGGAGGGGAGGCTTTTGATTTTGAAGTGTGAAGACTAAATTCCTAATTATTTGTTTTAATATGATAAAATACCGAGAAAAAACACTAAAAATAACCTTCCATGACTTAATTTGAACGTAGGGTGAATTTACCAATTCACCTCTCATTTGGCCGAACCCCTAGCAGAATTGCAGGTGGTGTCCCACGACCACCACCTACAGACCGTAGGTGGTGTGATGGGGTGTCCTGCATCTACGTGGTTCAAGAATAAGGCTCCTCCAATTCGGGTCGAAAATCCCACAAGTAAATGTGAAGACACGCCCCCACCTATGGGGTATCAACCCACCACCAGAGCGTCAATTAAGGTCAACAGATTTTAGCCAATGTTTGGGTCCTCTTCAATGACTCTTACGGTGGTACTTAGGGAGTTGTATCAAAATGTTTTACCCCTAATATATAGGTTATAGATAAACATTTCTACATTAGTTGGACCTAAAAACACACATCAAGATCCATGATAACACACTAGAACATCCTAGGACCAAAAGAGTAGTTTGTATACGTCACGGACATATCTTTATGTTTAGTCACTAACACTTCCAAACTAAGTTAAATGCACTATTACGTGTATAAACTTCATTTTAAATCATTTTAAAGTTATTAGACCTCGTATAAGGCTCTATCTTAGGTCGTACAATTTCTGGGGTGTTTCAATAAGCCACACCTTGGGAACATTCTTTTTCTACCAAATTGGATACTCCCTTCATAAACCTAGGTCTAAGACAATCCTCTTAGCATTCATTCATTGCATAAAACATAAAAATAGCGGAAAATTTAAAACTTTTCATAGCACATCTTATGGTAGAATATCACTTCATATATATATATATAACAATAATAATAATGTGTAGACACTAAGTCTCTTTACCATCTTAAGACACAACTCAATAGAATATAATAGGGACACGACCCTTAACAACAAAAAATAGAAGTCTAAGTTATTACATTAACTTAAAGAAACATCTTGACATAGGAAACGATTGAATCATAAGGGTCCCTTTACTTGGACTTGGGAAACATCTACCCAGCTCGTCCCTCTTAGAAACATCCTCTAGCCATCACTATCTACACTTTATATAAAAAGATGAAGAAGAATAGTATTAGTACAAAAATGCACTAAGTATGACAACTATGCAAAAACATGCATTGAAAGAGAACATTTAGTTAGAAATCATGCATCATGTCTTTATAGTAAAACTTCATGAACATTGATATTACTCATAACAACACTTAAGGCCATTTCATAATATTTAAGGATCATTTATTAAGGTACGCTTCACACATAACAACTATCACCTATGACAATCTCCCAATCTCACTAGTGCCATGTACAGTAGTATCCCATATTACTAGTCATACCAAGTGATCCTAAGAAGTCACCTTAGACTTAGGCACATGAAACTCAGTAAGATACCACACATGAATTTATCTTAGACATAAGACCAACATACATCATTAATCGTCACATAACAACACTTTCATTTGTTTCATCTTAGTCATAACTAAATATTTCATTTTATAGATAAACCACCCGTAAAACCCCTTCACAAGCTTGCTTGTGCAATTTACACATGGAGTCTCATACCATACATATACCAAGAAACACATTTAGAATCTACAAGTGTAATTTACATGAATAATCATAATTCATGTCTTGAACTATGTAATGTCAACCATGACATGCCGCCATACTAATGGGAACTAAAGATAATCAATATTCATGAAGGAACCTCGTAATAATTTCCCTTAGTCTATTTGTGCAATGCATAAGAAGGGTCCAAAGTCCTACCTATACTAAGTAGTCTTTCAAGGAACCATGAAAATTATTTATAATCTTATCTTAGTTAATTTTTTAACTTTATCGGATGCTTAGGCATAACCGACATAGACCATATAAGGTACATGGAATCCTGTGTCGTACAACCCCACACCAAAAAAGCATTCTACAAGACAAGGTAAAACCAACAAAATATCTATCTAGGTGGATTCACTAGCTATGTACTACACCAGCACATAATTAAGGATATTGAAATTACTTCTAGCAACCCAACCTATTGCATTAGCGGAGAGGCTTCCATCTCATGAGTATCACTTGGATGACTAAACCTATTGCATTAGTGGAGGGGTATTTTCCTCATTGTACATATCCACTAATTGAGTTTAAACTCCCTTTTAATACCTTAAAGCCTTTGTTTATCATTAGTTCATAAAGTAGGCCTTTTGGGACTTGTTCCATCATACATTATATAGCTCAAAGGTTTCTAAGATGAGAATCTACATTCATCAAAGAACCTATTATGTGAGACAGTTCTTTCACATAATTCTATAAATGATACATTCATATGTGTGTGCTTTCATATGTGAGGTCTAACTTAACATAATCACCTCTAGTCAAACATGTTCATAACTTCATTAATCATATGCTTTGCATGCATAGTAATAGGCAATGATTTATAAGAGAACTATACTTTCCTTAATCATCACGAATCAATTCTATTCATAGACATGCATAAATTGTGTGTACATTGATCAACATGATCACATAATAGCCATACCATGGTATTGAGGAAGCCACCCTCAAAGATCACAAAACATGTACATCACTCCTCAAGTCTTAAGTCATACACATGCAGAGCATTAAGGACTATAGAATATACACACTCACATTACATGGGAGACGAGAGTATATTCAACATTATAATAGAAGACTCCTAGCACTACTTTAATCATATATTAATAAAGGGTTCATATAGGTAAGGGTCATTCTACAAGAATGTTCATCATCACTAGCCATATAGATCACGCCTAACCCTAACAAGATCATCATACATACACAACATCATCCACACACCTAGATCATACAACTAGCATGGAAGACAATACATATAACTTCACATAACATTAATTCACTTAGACATCATATTAGAATCAAGGCTACAACCTTCAACTTCCAAAGCAGAGAAATAATCTTATCAATTCATCTTACATCTAATGCCCTCAAGGCCGTGATCATAACACATATTCATGTATGAGGATGTAAACACCGCCAATATACATTCTAAGCTAATAAGAGGAAATAGGTCAACTTACGAAATCTCAAGCTAATTATAATCTTGATCAATTCACCATAATTGATAATCAATTGATATAGATAAAAATAGGACTAATCAATATACTATAGTCTAATAACAATTGAATAATAATCTAATCAAGATCACAAGACCCATAACATATCATCATTTGAGAGGAAAAAAAGATCATGGGTTCTTCATGGAATTTGATAGAAAACGATGTCAAAAATATAGATTAATCATATAATCATCATTATAAAGCTTTTAAAATAAATTTAACAATGAACCCATGGCTAGATTAGAAGATGAGATTTTTGACTTAGAATCATGTTAGAAAAAGCATTGAAAGGACTCTTAGATGAATTTGTAAAAAAGGATGATTACCATACCTTCTAAATTACAAATCCCACGAAAATTTGAGAAGAAAGCTCCAATAATGCACCTCCATAGCTTGTTCTTGAGATTGGTTCCAATGAAGGTTTGAGAGAATTTGGAAGAGAAGAGAGTTTTGGAGATTTTGATTTCTTAATGGGTGTTGGGGTTTTGATCTAGGAAAGGGGTTAATTAGGACATAAAAACAATTTATAAATTACTGCCAAAGTTACCAAAATACCCCCATTTATATTTGGACTTTCATACATGTCAAACTTGACTTTATAATAATGCAACCAAATTTGGCAAAATGGCTATGTGTCGCAGAGGCAACCCTAAATATGCCTCGCCACATTTTTTAGGCAGTGAAGCTGATGTATCTCACACGATTGATACATTCAAATTACACCTTCCTAATGAGGTATAAACAGTCGTATCAAGTAATGAATCCTACTATTAGGTTGGAGTCGATCCGACGAGAATGGTTCGTACTTCACTTAAATAAACGATTACTTTTATTTAGTCAAGTCTTTTTAGAGAACTAGTAACTAAGGGAATGTTTTGTGAAACAAATGTCTTAATATTCCTAAATTAAACAAGTAACATGAGTAAATCTTTGGTGTTTATCAAGTTGTGTGAGAAACGAGGGTTTAAGTGTTCCCCATAGGTTCATAACGCCGTATTCGTAGCCCTAACATTTATTCCCTAGTGTTTTGCATGCAAAGTGATAAGTTGGGTATCACTAAATCCTTGGTCCGTTATTCAAAGAATTTCACCCCGTACCTTTGTTTGGCTACGTGTATCAAGTTTCTAACCCTTACATTTACTTCTTTAGCATCATATTCGATGTTTGGCTTAGTTATTACATCACACCAATCAGACTAGCCTATAAGATACGATCCCACAAAATCTATATTGATAATTCTTTTCCTATTAACTACCCCCATTGTTTGACAAGTAGTAATAAGACGAGTTCTATCGCGTGCACTTGTTAATGAGACTTCTTACTGAAAGAATTATCAATGCATGCAACAACCTATTCGAGAATTATTATTAAGATAAGCTTACTTTGTTAATAAACCATGGTCCCCACAATCCTAGTTGTGGATTTAGTTAATCATGCATAGAAGAACAAAATTCATAGTTAATAAACAATAAATCATGAAATTACTTTGACGAATTCAATGAAATCCAGAAATTCAACTTGAAACCAAAAAATTCACTTGAAAATCAAATCCGGAAATTTGAATCAGTGCTTAAGTTGCAAAAACAAATCTCCAAGAACAAAACTAAGAAAGTAGTAATAAAATCCAATCCCAAAATGAGGGTTTACACCCTAATTATAAAAATATATTGTCCTGAAATAAAAGGATTTCAAATAAGGAAAGTTGTCTGAAAACACGCGTTAATCGACGACCCCGACAGATGACGGAGCATCGACTGCCTCCCTAAGTCCAGACTTAGTATCTTTTTTTAAGCCTTCAACTAGCATCTTTTCTGATCCAAATGACGAGCAAACAACATGGTCCGTCGATTCACCTACGGTCCGTCGATGCCTCTCTTCTTTCCATACATAACTTTTCTTCAACATCCGATACTGGGAGATTTCCTGATAATATCGATGATATAACATGACGGTCCGTTGATCAATCGATAGATCGTCGATCATTTCTTTGCCCCAAACTTGGTTAGAATTCCCCGCGTCAATTCTAGATGCCTAAACCTTGAATCGACGGTCACCATTTACGGTCCTTCGATAAGACGACGGACTGTCAATGGCCCTCGTAGGTCAACTCTACACTAAATCTCCACAACCTTCTACGTTTTGGTTTTAGATACTTTCAAGAAAACAAAGATAAAAAAATATTAAAATTACTACAAAAAGGCTCTAGACACACACCAATCTTAAGGAAAAAGCATTTAAAGTACCTTGAAACCACGGTACATAAACACCCTCAACTTAAATTCGTCGTTTGTCCTCAAGCGATGTACTATGACTCAACACAACACTTTGTAAAAAATGATCTTTTCTTATGCTTCCACTATCACATACCTATCAATCCGAAAATTTTTTGTTACTTCAGTACATGATTGTACTATTAGGCTTTATAGGCTAACTCATGTGGATAAGACAATGAGATAGACTCACCATGCAACAACACCTCTGCTCTCTTGCCGCTTGCCAAAGTACAACCTTTACGATATTGCACCTAGTGCCCTTATTTGAAAAGATATCCTCCTTTTTTACACAATGATTTTAACTTTGAGTATAAGGATCATTGTTCAACACTCACTCTCAAAACAAATTCACACTTAGTTGGTACTTGACGCAATCGGCTTGCCCTTATCTATTAGACTCTTAGGATCACAATAGGACTTTCTTGGCTTGTAACGTAGGCTCAAACTCAAGTATGTTATATATGGGTAAATTTTATTGACTTTTTCCCCTCCTTGACATTACTGCTATGCGTCCCACCTCTATCATTATCCATTATGCCCTTCTTTTTCTTTTCTTGTCATATTTGCCTTGATTTCTCCTTTTTCTTTGTGGAAGTGACTCTTACTTCTTTTTGTTCAACACAATTTTTTTCTCTTTCTCTCTATTTTTTGCTTTTTCATTCAATTGATCAAATTTTATTGAGTCACTTCTTTTTATCACTTTATTTTCTTTTCTTCTCCATATTACTCTTTTTATACCCACTTTTAAGGTCATTACTCATAATCGTCAGCATCAACTTATGGATTTAGCATGAGTCGAGGTACACATTACCCTGAATTGGGTCAGGGCCAAGGCGAGGTCAGTTTCTGCGTTAGCCACCCTCAACTTATGCTTTTGGATTATGTTGAGGTGCACAATACCAAGGAGGGACTAAGGACAACACATTATACGTATGGAAGGTGAGTTGGTGAAGAAAAGAAAGTTCTATTATAGGCTCAAAGTATTTGGATAAAAAAGGAATAACAATTTCATTTGATTCACTTTACTTTAGGCAAGTTTTTTTCTAAGTTGAACAAGGGCCTACGATCCTTTCCTAATTGTCTAACACAAATTCCTTTTGAAGGACCAACTGGGCAAGTTCTATCTAGGTACCGACACTAGAACAATCAAATTTCCTCATACTCTCTTGACAACTCGTTACCCTATCAAATTATTGGGCACCTAGTTTGAGTGTAATTTAGGGTCATGCAGTGGGTGCATCTCTATATTATGATTAGAGACAAGAAATTAAACATTTATCATATCTATTTATGCATGCATTTCTTAGAACGGGATATTATTCATGATTAGCCATCATGCTTCATATTTTACTATAATAGTTTGTACAAGTTACTTGGGGCAAAAGAACACAGGCAAGAAAACCACCAAGAGAGGATCGTGAGTTGGGCTACTCAGACTTCACCCTAACACGCAATTTCCACTTATCCCACCCCCAAAATAAAAACCTTCAATTGTCCCCAATGTATAAGACATATAAATACATGGTAGTAGGTACAGGAAAACTGAGGCACATAGAACCGATGATCAATCAGCAGGCGGAACCTGTTAATCGGAACCCACACCCTCAGTAGTGACACCCTCAATGATGCCCACAACGATATCCGAACCCTCAGTGGTGCTCCGCTCCACAGCATCTAATTTGGAACTAGATGCCCCAGAAACCAACTCTCAACCCCTCATCTGACGAGTCTCCTCATCAATCCAAGAGGCTCTCCTCGCAACCTCAAGATTTGTCCGCTTCTTCTTCCTAGCACGACCCCCATCATCCTCAGTAGTGCACCTGGGACAGTGCCTCTTGGCACGGTCTCATGGCTCAGGTAGCGGTGCAGTGGGGGCAGTGAATAGTGCATCAAACATTGTTTCCTCGATTAGCTCGACTGGTTCAGTCTCGGGCTTGGGTCCCCTCTTCTCTAGTATGCTGTCAATATCTGCCTGCAGACTCGCCACAACCTCTAGAAGAGTAGTCAGAGCAATGGTGGGGATTGGGTGGGCAAGAACTCACATCACAATTATGTCGAGGCGCTGGTGAACCGCCTGAATCTTCTGCTCTTTTTTTTGAGCCACCTTCTTCTAAATTTGTTCCTCTGTCTCCATAATTGATTTCTGCATCAAAGGTTGGATATGATTTAGCAAGGTGGTCATCTGGGCCTCTAGCTTCTGGACCCTAGCTATCGTGACTAGTATTGTCGACGGTGGATTAAACCGGGAGCAACTGGGTGCTCCACTAGTGCCTGAGTAATACTCGGCCGGTGTGATATCTGTGGGCTGTGAAGTGGCAAGATCATCCCCTTGGGATAACTTTATCGTATCCGCCAAGTTCTCACTCAGTGGCTGGAAATCATCTATGGTCCCTCACCGTGGTGCCTCAACATTGAACTCTTCCCTGATGAGATAGATACCCAGAGTCCCGGTCGGAGTAGAGAGGGCATCACGGTTCAAAATGGGCACTCCAGCCTCTCTGCATAATTGAAAAATCATGCATGCGAACAGGCAAGTAGTAGAGGTCTTAAAATCCCTCTAGTCTATCACAGAGATCAACAACTTCATGAAGTCGATCTCAAACCCGGCTACCAATGTAGTTACCATTATTTCTCCATCCGATGTAGGGATGTTATGTGCTGCTTTGGGGTATAGGTGGTGGTGGACTAACAGTCAGAAGAACTTGGTTGTAAAGGTGAGGTTGGCCTTTTTGATAAGGCCTCTGGGGTCTAACACCTAGTTTGCTCCCTCAACGTCAACAGAGAGATGCTATGCAAATCACCTCTTGGTGGTCACTCTCTACTCTATGGTCTACTAAAATTGGCCACTCTTGACCAAACCCCTCCTGTAATCAAACTCTGGAGTAAGAGACTCCCTCGTAGTACTAGTGGGCACATTGTAAAGAAAGTGGCGGATGGTAATGGGAGAAATGTCCACCCGAAAGCCTCTAACAAAAACCTGTGTGAGTGGGTCGTGTTTGGCAGGTCTCGCCTGCCTGTCCAAAGCACCTCTGAGAGTCACCATGCATGATTCGTAGAACATTCTCACAATCTCCTCACTGTATGACCCCACACTCCTAGAAATCCATTGGGATTGTGGCGGGTAAACAAGTCATGCACATCAGGAACTATATGAAGGTTCCCTGTAAGAACTCTCCACTCCATTGTCATCAACCGAGTCATCACACCCTCATCATTCAGCAGCTTTGCATCCCTGTATACCTGATACTAGCCGTCTACGCACCACCAATTTGGCTAATCAAAAACCGGCGCAGGGACATGATACTGGGGTGTCAGACCAGACTCTGATCTATGGTCCTCAACAGACGAGGTATGGCGGGCAGGCACCTCTGACTGAGTGGCTCCATAAAATCTGAACTGGATGCAATGTCCTCATTTGACCCTGTAGAATGGGCCGACTTTGAACTTGAAGCCTCTTTTGTGCTAGACGCTCTATCGAAACCCGAGGCAGACCCAGATGGTATTTCATCTAGTGTGATCTCCTCATCGGAATGGGAGGTAGTGACTACGTCGCATGCCACCTTCTTGGGGGTGCTCTGAGTGGCTCTATCAGCTGATGAAGGGTTCCAAGTTCCTGGGGGCACGTACTCAGGATCTCGCTTATCGTCGACGCGCTAAACATCCCCTGGGATAGTGCCACTAATTTGGACTTGTCCCTTGAATAGACGATATTCGGTTTGGGGCCATATGTACCTGGAAAACAATTTTTTAGTCTCACACCAATCATGCTACACAAATAATATAATCAACACATAACCCGAATCACAAAGCACAATCCAATGCAAAATTGCAGTATTGATTGACGGGCACTATCGACGGCCCGTCGATAGTGTCTGTCATTTGAAACATAGAAAAATTATTTAGTCTTAATTCCACAGACCTCGCTGTTTGAAACAACGTTCATGAAGAAAATCCTGTAGATCAATCGACAAACCGTAGCAAATTTTCGTCGTCTGACACTTGAAATAATTTTTAATCTATAATAAATAAGGGTTTTAGTTGGAAACGACGAAAATGCAGAATGGCTCATCGATTAATTGACGGACCGTAGTCCATTTCCATCATCTCAGAGTTTAGCATTTTAAAGTATATCTATAAACAGACCCCATCGACCATCCGTCGATCAACTGACAGTCCGTAGATGGGGTCTCGTGCTATTGGTCAGATAGAGGTTTCAGACCTTGTTTTAAAAACACATTTTTACAACTTTAAGACCTTCATATTGTCACCCAACACTTAACAACAAGTACCAGACCAATTCTTCATCCTTAAGGTTTCAATTTCGCAGGTTTCGATCTCGGATTATACGGTGCTATCAAACCCTAAGTCGGAAAGTCAACAATTATGTTTTTACTCAGATTACACCCCAACCGATTAACTTTCTATCATTCTAAGGGACATAGTACCCATACCTTAACAATTTAACATGCAATTTTGTCCCTAAGTCAAGACCCACATACAATTTATTTTTTTCCATTATTAATCAACGAGAATTAATTAAGAAAATGGAATTGAAATACCTAAAAATTGTAGTTTAGTGAATGAATGGGTGATTTTCTAAACAACCAACCTACGTGCTTTCCTTCGAAATCCGACCGTAGAAAACAAGAGAGACAGAGTACGATGAGAAAAGGGAAGGGCTTTCGGTAGTTTGAGATCTTTGGAGATAGTGGTCAAAATGGAAGGGGGAAATGTGGTAATGTGATAGAAAAGGAAACAAATTAGGGGAGGGAAACGGTCAGGGAGAATTTGAAATAGTTAACTTTAAATAGAACTGGTAGTTCTTTGAACTGATGACAGCCCATTGATGGTCTGTAAGTAAGTCGACAGATCTTTTATTAAACCGTTGATTTCAAAAAACATAGACAAAATTTAAAGACATACTTGATATCTACGGACACCATCGACGTCCCATCGATAGGTGCGTTGATCTGTGCACCAGACCATTTTTCTGCAAAATTCTTTGGTTTGTTCCCCGCACATTGAACACCAATTAAGCTTGTGTCTTTGTGGAAATTTTTTAGGCATGGACGCTAAAGTAATCTCTAGCCAACAAACCAAAAAAATTAACGAATGAAGAATGGTAAAACAAAACAAAACAAGAGAATGCAACTATTCCTTCAAAGAAAAGAAAAACCTATTGTTGGCTAAAGGATACGCCTTGGGTTGCCTCCCAAGAAGTGCTTGATTTAACATCGCGGCACAACACACGATCATTGATTACTCAGACTTCATCAATGCGATATGCTTTAACCACTTCATGGACACTCTTCTCATGCCATAGGTAGATTTTGATTCTTTACCCATTGATTGTAAACTTCGCACCCTCGTTCTCCAACTCAACCGCTCCATGTGAGAACACTTAAGTGATAAGGAATGGCCCAGTCCACTTGGACTTGAGTTTTCCCGGGAACAAGTATAGCCTAGACTTGAATAAAAGTATCAAGTCCCCAACCGCAAATTCTCTCTTGTCAGTATTTTAGTCATGGTACTTCTTCATCTTCTCTTTGTAGATGACTGAACTTTCATTTGCTTTTAGGCCAAACTTATCAAGACCATTCAACCCATTAAGTCTCTTTCCACTACGTCATTCCAATCCATCTTCAATTTCTTCATCGCCACATGGACATATGCTCTAACTCAACTGGCAAGTGACAAGCCTTTCCATATACAAATTGGTATGAAGACATACCTATGGGGATCTTGTATGCAGTCCGGTAGACCCAGAGAGCATCATCAATCCTCATTCACCAATTTGCCGTATTCGCATTTACCATTTTCAACAGGATCGCATGATCTCTCCATTGGACACCTCAACTTGCCCAGTAGTCTGTTGATGGTACGGAGTGGGAACATTGTGGTAAACCCCATATTTCTCCAATATCAATTTGAACAACTAATTTGAAAAAATTGAGATCCCCCATCACTAATAATGGTCCTAGGTGTGCAAATTCTGGAGAATATGTTCTTTTTCAAGAGCGCGGTTACACACTTGCCTTCATTGTTTGAAAGTGCTATAGCTTCCACCCATTTTGACATGTAGTCCATCTCCAAAAGTATATATTTCATCCCATAAGAACTAACGAACGGGCCCATTAAATCAATGCCCCATATATCAAATAACTCAATCACTAGAATGGGATTAAAAAAGAGTTTTTGCCTCTTCGAAATTCCTCCATCTCTTTTGCACCTATCACATAACTTTGCAAACTCATGACCATCTGGGTGAATGGTTTGTTAATAGTACCCACACTGTAAAATCTTGTTGGCAGTCCCGATACCACTGCGATGGCCACCCACATGTAAGGGGTGTCATGCCTCCAAAACCCTTAACATCTACACTTTTGGCACGCAATAGCGAATAAGCCCATCAACATAACTCCGGTATATGTTAAGCTCATCCAAAAAGAATTTTTTCACATCATGCATGAACTTATTCCTCTCATGAAAAGAAAAGTTCGATGGGACAATATCCCTAGCAGGATAAAATGGAAAATCGACGAACGATGGAATAATACATGCTCATCAGGAAAGGTATCATCAATTTCAGCCCTTTCACTTAACTCTCACATAGCTTCATCCTCCAATCTGGACAAGTGATTGGAAACTTGATTTTTAGTCCCTTTTTTATCTTTCACCTCAAAATTAAACTCTTACAATAGTAGCACCCATCTAATCAACCTTGGTTTCACATCCTTCATTGCCATCAAATCCTCAAAGCGGAGTGGTCAATTTGCACTATGACTCTTGTGCCAAGCAAATAGGAGCGAAATTTATCAAAAGCATATACCACTGCAAGCAGTCTTGCATAATAGATTGCGTGAAGGATTTATCCTTTGTTTGACCCAATACCCCACCAAGAGCAACCCCACTAGCATCACACATTACCTCAAATGGCTTACTCCAATATAGGGAAATAATTATGGACTTATACACCAACTTCTTCTTCAAATATCCAAACGCCTTCACACAGGATTCATCGAAATAAAATTTACATTCCTTATCAAGGGATTTGCACAGAGGATGTTCAATTTAAAAATCTTTAATGAACCTCCGATAAATCCCGCATGTCCCAGAAAACATCTCACACCTTTTAAACAGATGGGTGGAGAAATTCTCCATAACTTCAAATTTTGCTTGATCTACCTTTATGCCCTTCCAAATTTAGCAGAAGATTGCAATCTTCACATCTTTTGAGAACCTCGTCCAATCGACTCAAACACCAATCGAAGGAGTCACCAACCACGAAAAAGACATACATAGACACCTCAATAGTGTCCTCCACCATATCGAACAATATCGACACCATACATCTATGAAAAGTGACCAGTGCATTACACAACCCAAAATACATACTCTTCAATATGAACGTCCCCATAAGGACAAGTAAATGTGGTCTTCTCTTGATCCTCCAGACCAATAGGGTTTTGCTTGTAACCCGAATATCCATCAAGAAAACAATTCCATCCTTTTCTTGCGAGTCTATCAAACATCTTATCCATGAAGGGCATCAGTAAATGGTCCTTCTCAATCCGTGCGTTTAATATTTGGTAATCCATACAAACTCTCCATCCAGCCGTAGACATTATTAGAACAAGCTCGTTCCTCTCATTGGACACTACTGTTATTCCCCCTTTTTGGGCACACACTGAACAGGGCATACCCAACTACTCTGTGCAATAGGATATATGACTCCAGTATCTAACCACTTGATGATCCCCTTATTCATTACCTCTATAATAGGTGTGGTTAATGATCCCCTTATTAATTACCTCCTAAATAGGTGGATTCAAACGTCTCTGGTACTCAATACTTGTATTGTTAGCGGGTATGAGTTGGATTTTGTGCGAACAAATATCGGAAGGGATCCCAATAATGTCTGAAATAGTCCAACCAATGGCTCATTTGAACCTTTTAAACATTTCTACCAAACAACCTACTTGTTGCACATTCAAATCCGATACAATGATTACTGGCAAGGTGTAATCTCTTCCCAAATACATACCTTAGATGAGGTTGTAGAGCCTTAAGCTCTAGTTTTGAATCCTACTCAATAGATGATCTCATTGGTGGAGACTCTCAATGATTCATATCTAACTTAAATTTCTTTTGTTTTAACCGGTATTCGCCTTCTTTAAGTGCTACAACCAAAGACCCATATTCTTCAATACCATCAATCTCAAAATTCATGATCACTGTCGCTAGTGCATCAACACCAAGGAGCCCTTCAATTTATGCCTCTGATGTACTCTCAAAACTGTATGATATAGAAGATACCCTTTGGAGGTCACCACTATGCTTCATGGACCTACAAATGTTGAATGTTGATTTTTCATTGTTCAACCTAAACTTCATCAGCCCTTTCTCCTTATCAACCAAGGCATGACTAGTAGCAAGGAACGATCTCCTAATAATAATATAAATGACTCCACCTTCACGAGCACATCATTGAGTATCCCAATGGGCCTCTTCCTTGTTCGATCAGCCAGCAGTAATCCCATTGTAGTAGGCTTTGGGTCACCCAAACCCAATTTCATGTAAATGGAGAGATCCATGAGATTAATGATTGCACCTAGATCACACAGTGCTTTAGCAAAGTGTAATAATCCGATGGTACATGGAATAATGAAAGCGCCCAGATCTTCCTTCTTTTGCACAAGAGACCTTGTAGAAATAACACTACAATGCTGCATTCAGTCATCATCCTCAAAACTTACCAATCTATTCTTTGTAACTATATCCTTCATCAACTTTGCATACCGACAAATTTGTTCCAAATCTTATATCAAAGGGATATTGATGGAACATTATTTCAACATAGTGATAAAACACAGGTATTTACCATTTTCGGTCTTCTTCACCACACTTTGATGGAATGGTGGTGGTTGTCTCGGAATGGGGATCACTTTTTGGGGTACCTCTGCTTTTTTCACCGCTTTGTCCAGCAATTCACCACTATTTCCCACTACCTCTTCATCATTTCTCACCTCATCTTCTACTACAGACAGCATAGGTTGATCAATGGTTCACTTACCTCCTTGAGTAGTAACTGTCATGCAATGTCCAATATTTTATGAATTTTGAGAGCTATTGCTAGGAAGAGTGCGCGGTTGATGTGGGTTCACTGTAGTAGACACTTGGGTCATTTGTAATTCATGATGCTTGATCGAGATCGTATGTGCATTCACCTTTTGCCCAATATTAGAAAAATCACCTCCAATTCCTTAGTGTGGTCATCACTACCATCAAACGTCCTCACCATCTTCTGCAACCTATCTTCAACTCGTGCCATGCTACCTCCACTATCCCTAAGAGCAACTAACCAATTTTAAGTCGGAACATAGGGCCTACTTCGAGCGTTTCTGTTACCATAGATACCCCGGGTTGAAATTTTTGTCGCAGTTGTAGTTTCCATCTCAAACATATTGGCCGTTTAGTTGGAAACCCCCCGTATGCTCATTTACTGCATAAGTATCCTCTTCATAGTAGTAGTCAACCAATGGTGGCGGTGGTGGTTTAGTCAAGTAATTCACCGCATTTACCTTTTTTACAGCTCTAGTGACATATTTCAATACCAACCCGAGCTCATTTGTCATTTGAGTCATCTCTTCACGAATCTCATCTACGGCCGAATTATGTGTAGCTTGAACTGCAAAGGTGTTTCTCCTACTGTCTGAATTTCTAGTGCGCCAAGCCTTATTGTTGCGCGAGATTTTCTCCTAATTCTCTGTGATCTCTGTATGTGTGCACTCACCATAAGTATCACACGCATTAGCATCAAGTAGTGCCTAATTATTATCATCTTGCCCCTAATAGAAGTACTATGTCAATGACTCATCATCAATGCGATGGTTTGGGACACCTCTCACGAACGCAGTAAATATATCCCAAGAGCTACTCACCGACTCCCCTGGTAATGCCACAAAGTTGTTTACTCTATCTTTGTGGTTGAATATTCTTGACACCGGGTAATACCATCCTAGAAACATATCCCTCAACTGATCCCAAGTATAGATAGAATTATAGGACAACTCAGTAAAGCATATCGCGGCCACTTTCCTCAGTTACCACAAATGGATTCAATGATATATAATTTGATCACAAGTCCCTAGCAGTGAGACTTTGCATCAAGCTACTAGTTACCATGAACGTGTGACCCTGAGCTAGCAGAGGTAAGACAATAGGCCCATCAGAATCAAAATAGTTACATGACTTACTAAAAATATCATACCTTAGTTTTTACAAGAAAATAAACTTATATCTAATTTCATTCCATAACTTCATTTCAAAAATCATGAATAATTAACTTCTTTTCTTCTAAAATCTGTGGCCTGGAAGAAAGCCTCCAAAAAACAAACATGATTTGCCATAAAATTCAAGTTGTTTTCACTTTTTCCACTCCAAATCATTCATGAAAACTCAAACACAATTAACTCCAATTTATATTCACAACCAAACACAACTCCAATTCTAAATAATCATTATTAACTATCAAAAAAGTGAATAACGACGATTGAACACAGATTTATGTTTGGTTGTGAATATAAATTGGAGTTAATTGTTTTGAGTTTCTGTGAATGATTTTTAGTGAAAAAAGTACATTTCTTTTTTCAAATCTCTCAATTTTCATGGACAAAGTCCCTTATATATAAAATCTATTAGCAAAAGAATGCATTCCTCCTCACAAACACACACACACACACAAAAAACGTAACCCAAATAACATCAAAACAAAATTGAGGATATAAAAACAAATAGATAAAAAATAATGTTGTTCATCCTCGTATATTAACTCTAAACAGAATGAAACTAAAAAAAGGTCCTCCTGCATACAATTCATCGAAAAAAACATCAGAACTTCATCCACATATCAAATGAGTTTGTTTTTTCATCTTTTTTCAAAATAGCAATGTTAAAATAATAAACAAATAATGTCAATGAGTTAAAAACTCATAGAAATCCATCAAATTCAACAATACGTCTGAATATCCAATCGAAATTGGAGGTTAATGAAGCAGGGTAGCTTAACAAAGAAGGAAACTATTGCGAACTTAGCGCTCCAATGGCGGCTTTTCCTTTTACAAATATTTTTTGGCATTTATTAACTAAAGAGTATATGAAGGAATGAGTTAATTCCTTTGTCTTTAAGAATAATGTTTTATTTTTTTCTTGTTTTTAAGAATATAAGTTTCAATTATATATAATAAATTAGTAATTTGTTTACAATAGATATAGTTATATACTTTTAAAAAATATCCAACATGTTTATTGATTATATGCTATAGTTCGCTAAAATATACTGACAATATAATATATCGTACCTATACATGGTTTATACACTAACTATATATTCTGATACATTTAAAAAAATAAATATGACTTAACAATATATGAATTATATATTGACCATATATGAAGTATATATTGACTCTTCAATCCTTATCAACTCAAGTTTACCTCTAAATAATGTAAAATTTTAGATATGAAATCCTCTCGATGTTTGATGTCTTTGATATATAATTCACTCTACATAATTCACCTTTGTAGTACATTAAATTTAATGAAAAGTAAAAAAAAAATAACTAAGAAGACACACTTTTTGTTTTTGAAACTAGAAGGAAGAAGAAAAGTACAAGGTTTGGACAATTTTTGCGAGATATGGTACAAGTACTACCTAGATTATGACCAAAATCTCATAGACATGTGTTAACTAAACTTAGGTCCTAATACCCGTGAGCCCATTTTTTAAAAATTTTGTATACCTTATCCGCTTACGTGGCATCCAAGCATCTCCAACACACCTCAACTGTGTGGAGTCATGGAATGTGTGATGTAAGACCAAAAGTGTATCAAATTACAAAACAAACGTTTTTGAGGGGGGGGGGAGGCGGGGAAGAGGACCTTATTTTAGTTAATGTGCTTCGCTAATATATCGGTCATAGTGTAGGAAGTACTTGTTTTTTTCCTGAATGTAATCTAAAATATTTGTAACAAAATGAAACACCCCGGAAATAATATCACCTAAGATAGAGCTCTACGTGACATGTAATAACTTAAAAAGGGTTAGTATGAAGTTTCTAGACCTAAATTAATGCAATTAACTTAGTTTTGAAGTTTTAGTGACTAAACGTGAAGAGACATTCGGAAACTAATATTTTGGAGCAAGAATATTCAACTGTGTTGTCATGGAGTTTGATGTATTGTTTTAGGTACAAGTCATGTAGAAATGTTTATTACATCTAGAATATAGAGGTTAGGGGTAAAAGGTTTAGGTATGAATCCTTTAGGACCACCGTAAAGGTCCTTGAAGAAGACCCAAACATTGGCCAAAAAGTTGTCAGAAACAGCATTACCAACGACCTTGATTAACCACCCATTGGTGGGTTGATGCCCCGTAGGTGGAGGGTGTGGCTCCATAATAAGTAGAAGGATCTAAATCCCCAATTGGAGGATCCCGAGTCACGAACCATGAAGCTTCAGAATTCCCCGTCACACCACCTACGGTCTGTAGGTGGTGGTCGTGGTACACCACCTGAAAATCTCCCAAGGATTCGGCCAAGTGAAGAGTGCATTGGTAAATTCTCCCACGTTCCAATTAAGTAACAGCAACTATTTTTTTATATAAGTAATTTAAGTATATTAAAACAATTAATTATCAATTTCGACTTTTCTCTTCAAAATCAAAACACTCCCTTCCCCGACGTTCTCTCAAGATCACCATTAAAGAAGAAATGAAGGAGGTAGAAACTAGGTCGAGTTTCACCAAGGTTTCAAGATTATTCTAATGCATTGATCAAAGGTATGTGAAGCTTTTTCATCCCTCAGTTCTTCCACCATAGAGCCCCATAATATTGCCCAATTGTGAATCCGAAATACCCTAATTCCTAAAGCAATTGTCTTGGACAGAAATTGATCATATTAAGGATCATGTAAATATGAATTTAACTAGGTTTAATTAAATAGGAAATATCTTAAACTGTAATGTTAGAATTGAACCTGTATGATCAAGTATGACTAGAATTACCTTCTAATGATCCAAATGATGGAATAATTTGTAATAAGACATGGATCATGATAGAATGAAGCTAGTATTGAAAATAAGGTTTGTAACCATTGTTGTTATTTCTTTTGAGATGAAATCAAATCTGAGGTGATATTGATTAGGTGTTCTCTTTCTCTTATGAACCTAGACACGAATAAGCTATGATAGTCAACTTCTCTCATATAGAAGGATTCTAGGTTGACTTAAGGACCTAAAGTGAATCATGTTTGTTAAGATAGAGTAACTTGAGGTTGAATCTTATGCTTTCTTCATGGATAGTTGAATTAGTTAGCTGGGGATGGTATATCTAATGGTATCTTGGTATGGTATATATTATGGTAGTATTAAATGGTAAATCTCATGGTTCTCGCGATGGTAGATATCATGGTAACTTGGGATGGTAGATCTCATGGTCGCTTGGGATGGTAGATCATATGATAACTTGGGATGGAGGAACTAATATCTCCCATGGTTAGCTTAATCTTGCATAGGTAGAACGCTTTTCATAGTAGTTTGCATTAGTATAGGTAAGGTAGCTATGATGGAGGATCAATATTGTCTGAGATATAGAGTAAAGTATCGTGACTAGAATGTCTTCATCATAGCTTGACTTGGTTAGTTAAAGACCATTTCATAGTTTCTTACGATTGAGACATTTAACTTTTCTAAGGATAGCTTAGGTAAAAAAGAAAGGTCTAATTTAAGCTCAGATCATTTGGATCAAAGAAGGATAAATTTCATTTGGTTTTATATTATTTAGGCTAAAAATGGGCTATATTGAATAAGGGCCTATGATCCTTTCCTAATTGTCTACTACAGCTTACTTTTAGCAGGACTAACCAGGCAAGTTCTAGCTCAGTACAAATAGTGGACTATTCAAATCTTCCTCACACTCACTTGACATCTCATCACTCTACCAGATTATCAGACACCTAGTTCGAATTTTAGACTTAGGGTAATGCAGTGGTGTACCTCTATGTGCCACACATTTATCAGTTACTATGCCTAGTCGTGCATCATTTTCCAGTTTATCAGGATATCCTTTTAGCCATCATGCTCCAGAATTAAACTATGTACAAAAGATATAGACATGTCGGTTCAACAGAAAAAGTAATCAGTCTTTTGGGGAAAAAGAACACAGGCAAGAAAACCACAGAAGAGGATAGTGAATTGGGCTACTCAGACTTCACCCTAGCACTCACTTTCCATTTACCCCACCCCCAACAAACAAACATGCAATTGTCCCCAATGCATAAAAAATTTAAATACTAGAGTGGTAGGTGAAGCAAACCTGTGGCTCAAAGCGCCGTCGATCAGCCAGCTGGTGGGTCCGGTTCCCCGAAACCCACGTCCTCTGCAATCTGGACACCCTCAGTGGTGTCCTCAGCAACAACCGCACTATCAGCAGTGCCTCCCGCTATCTCCACAGTTCGGGAGCTAGACGCCCCAGCAGCTAACTCTCCTACTCTCATCTGGTGCGCCGCCTCCTCAGCAAGTGAGGCTCTCCTTGCAGCCTCCATCTCACGGCGCTTCTTCTTCCGTGGTCGCGCCTCGTCCTCTGCTCGACCCCTACGCCTCTTGGCATGCTCTCGAGGGGGAGGTGGTGGAATCTCTGAGGTGGCGAATAGGGCTGCCAACACTGTGTCTTCAGCAGGCTTGACAGAAGGGGCCTCAGACTCCGCACCCTAGCCTCTAAGATCGTGTCGATATCTGCGCGAAGACTGTCGACCGCAGCCTGAAGAGTCAACACATCTACCGGAGGGGCTGGCCGGGCTAGCACCCGCAACTCAAAGGCGTCCAAGCGCTAGTGAACCTCAGCGATCTTCCGCTCTGTATACTGGACCATTTTCCTCTCCTGGCGCTCTTCTACCTCGGTAATAGACCTCTGCATCCACGGCTGGATATAATGCAGAAATGTAGCCATTTGCGCCTCTAATTTTTGGACCCTAGCAAGCGGGACGAGCGCGGGTAGAGGGGCTGTGCGAGAGGAGCTCGGGGCAGTACTACTACCTGGGATAGAATCGACCGGAGTAGTGTCAGTGGACGCCACCTGCGTAGCCGTGCGAGCCTGGGCTACCGTATCAGCATGATCGTCAGCAAGTGGGGGCAGCTTTGGAAGGGGCCCTCTGCGTGGATCCAACTCATTGGCCTCTCTGATGAGGCCGACATCAACAGTGCCAATAGGGGTCTTGAGCTGATCAACGTGCCATATAGGCACACCTGCGGACCTGCAGAGAGAAAAGATCATGCACGGGAAAGGGTAAGTAGTTGTGACCTTGAAAGCCCTCTCGTGCATGACTGCCTGTAGAAGCCACGCGAAATCCACCTCGAACCCGGCTATCATCGCCGCCATCAATACTGATCGATCCCATGTAACGATATTGTCAGCAGCTGTGGGGGAAAGGCAGTGGCGGAAATTTAGCCACACGAACTTCGCCGTGAAAGTTAGGTTGGACTTCTTGATGGCCCCCTTTGGCTCGGTCACCCAGTCGGCACCCTCTCCATCAACTGACAGGTGCAGGGCCATCCACCTCTTGGTGGTCTCTCTAAGTGATGGCTCGCGCAGGAACTGGCCATCTTTAACAAGATGTCATCGGTAGTCAAACTAGGCAGTGAGAGGGGTCCTAGTGGCATCAACACCCTCGCCGTATAGAAACTGGCGGATGGCAGGCAGGGAAATGTCGACCTGCACGCCCCGTACTCGGACCTGCTCCAATGGGGCCTGTTTGGCGGGGGTAGCCCGCCTACCAATCTGTGATCGGAGAGTCGCTACGTAGGATGCGTAGAACTCTCAGACCATTTCTTCACTGTAACGTCCCAACGGACGTGCTGTCCTCTCCAGGCGATGCCTGGTGAAGAGATTGTGGATCTCAGGCTTCATCGAGAGACTCCCTGTAAGGACCCGTCGCTCCAATGAGAGTGTTCGAGTCATAACTCTTTTGTCGTTCAGGAACTTGGCGTCGGAGTAGACTTGAAATTGCCCGTCGACACACCACTGGTTGGGCTGGTCAGTAGCCGGGGTGAGGGCATGAGTTGGTGATCCTAGTGTGGATTCCAAACTGTCAGCCTCATCAGACGAGGCCGACTCTACAGCGGTGGCGGGTGCGGGTAGCTCAGCAGAGCTGGAGGCTTCCTCCGACCACGAAACTCCTAAGGAGCCAGACGCTCCTTCTTCATTTGTGGCTAACCCAGAAGGTGTGCCGGTCAGTGTGCGCTCCTCATCAGACTGGGAGGCAGTGACTACGCCGGACGCCACCTTGTTGGGTGTGGATCTGGTGGCACATGAAGCAGGGGAAGGGGTGAAAGTGCCTGGGGGCACATACTCGGGGTCACGCTCATCATCAGAGCCAATAACCATGCGGGCAGACGGGGCAACAGACTTCGATCGCCCGCGTGCATAGATTCGATATTGCTTGGGTGCCATAGTAGATAGTACCTGTAAAGGATCAATATTAGTACGAATAGTGGCAAACAAGACAAGCAAAACCACATACAAAAAAAACAGTAAAATAATATGACATTTCTATAGTAAAAGTTACACACGACGGGCCTGGTGACGGCATGTCATTACTATGACGGACTGTCATGGGGTCCGTCGTATCTTACTTAGACTATGTATATATGGAGAACCCTGAAGGATAGTCTCTGACTAGTATGACGGTATGTGGAGGACGGACCGTCACAGGTACGACGGTCCGTCGTAGGTGTCCGTCAAAGGACACTTGAAAAAAAATGGAGACCCTTAGGAGAGGGGTCTCTGACCGTCATAACGGTCAAGCAGGACAGACCGTCGTGGGTATGACGGTTTGTCATACTCGTCCGTTTGAGGACACTTAGAAAAATGGAGAGAGACCCTTAGAAACAGGGTCTCTGACAACCAGAACGGTTGTGCACTTCACGACGGTCCGTCACATGTGTCCGTTGGAGGACACTTAGAAAAAAAATGAGAGACCCTCAGGAACAGGGTCTCTAACAACCAGAACGGTTGTGCAGGACGGACCGTCGTGAAGACGACGGTCCGTCACATGTGTCCGTTGGAGGACACTTAGAAACAAATGGGCAGTGGGGTGTTAGGGATTTTTGAACGGACCCTATGACGGTCAGTCGTGGATACGACGGTCCATCATCGGGGTCTCGTTCTGTAGATCAGTGACAGAACTGGGGGTACCCCATTCATCCCCGATGACCCAAATCGAATTCGTAGTGTTTTGGACCTACATTTGTCTAACCCAAATACCTAGTAAACTAGTGATTGCAAAAGCACCTATGTCTAGGGTTGTAAACAAGGCTATTTCAGAGATTTTTAACCTAGGTTAGACAGAATTTTATATATAAAAAAAGAACATATCAATAAAAACTAGGCTAAGACTAATTGATAAGCAAAAATGCAAGATAAATGAGTAGAAATTAGAGACACATACTTGAGAATTCGAGAAAAACAAGATGGAAAAGTACTTGGTGACCTAGACGGCACCCCCAGCAGCAACTCCGACTAGTAGATGATAACTTTTAGGGCTTTGGAGGATTTTGGGGGAACAATGATCAGTTGATAGAGGTACAGATTGTGGAAGTTGAAAAAGGAGGGAAATAGGAGGAATAATTAAGGAATGGGGTGAAATGAGGGGTTGGGGAGTTTAAATGGTGACATTTTATAAAAAACTCCAGCGGGTCGGGTCGGGTACGCCTCATTAATGACGCGATGATTCCCCGACGATGGTCCGTCTCAGTTGTGACGATCCGTCGTTGGTTCCGTTGTGTGTGCCCTAGTTTTAAAATAATAGAAAGACATACCTGGCACGACGGATGCATAGGACGGTCTGTCGCAGGTGCAACGGTCCGTCGCTGTATCCGTCAGTGACTGCTGCAGAGTAATTTTCTGCAGAATTTCCTGGTGATGTGCCTGCAAATTTAAAAACCCATTAGTAGAAAAATGCTACCATTACTAAAATGACTATAAGTATTGGGTTGCCTCCCAACAAGCGCCTGATTTATTTTCGCGGTACGACTGGGGACACTTGATTACTAAGACTTCATCAAGATGGTATGCTTCTATCACTTCATTCCCCGATGCTTTATGCCCTAAATAGTGTTTTATTCGTTCTCTATTAATCTTAAACTGCACTCCCTCATGGCATTTAACTCAACTGCTCCATGAGGGAATACTTGGGTAATCAAGTAAGGGCCAGTCCATTTGAACTTGAGCTTGCCCAGAAGACAAGGCACCCCAGAACTGTCTACAAGCACCAAATCCCCAACCATAAACTCTTGTTTTGCAATTATTTCTTCATTCTCTTTCTTCATCTTTTCTTTGTGGGATATGGCTGATACCGATTAGAGCTCACCAGTCTGCCTCATGGTCATACAAACGTTGAAGGTCGCTTATTTATTGTTCAACCGAAATTTCATCTGCCCCTTTTCAAAATCAACTAAGGCTCTACCTGTAGCAAGGAATGACCTCCCAAGAATAATAGGCACTTCAAAATCGACTTCACAATCAAGAATAACAAAATCAGCCGGAAAGATGAATGACTCCACTTTTACTAGCACATCATGGAGTATTCCTATAGGCCTTTTCACTGTCCGATCAGCCATCAGTAGCCGCATCGCAGTGGGTTTTGGATCCCCCAAACCCAACTTCTTGTAGATCGAGATGGACATGAGATTTATGCTTGCCCCAGATAACATAATGCTTTCGCAAAATGTAATGACCCAACTGTACAAGGAATAGTGAACGCATCCGCATCTTCTTTCTTTTGTACGAGGGATCTTGTAGCAATAGCACTACGATGCTGCAGTCTATCATCATCCTCAAAAGTGACCGATCTTTTCTTTGTGACTAGATCATTCATAAACTTGGCATAACCGGGCATTTGTTCTAGAGCTTCTACCAAAGGGACATTGATAGAGAGCTGCTTCAGCATTGTTATAAAACGCCGATATTTACCATCCTCGGTCGTTTTCACTAATTTCTGAGGGAAGGGTGGTGGTGGTCTAGGCATGGGAATTACCTTCATAGGGACTTCTGCATCTTTTCCATTGCTCTCTTCTTCCTCAACACTACCCCTTACCACCTTATCATCATCCTTTCTCACATTTTCCTCATTAGACGGCATAGGTGGGTCAATGGTTTGCTTCCCACCCCGAGTAGTGATTTCCATACAATGCGCATCATTTTTAGGATTTTGGACAGTGTTGCTAGGAAGAGTGACCGGTTGCCGTGTGTTCACTGTCGCAGATATTTGGGCCATTTGCAATTCGATCTGTTTAATCGATATTGCATGTGTATCAACTTTTTGCCCAATACTAGCTAAATCACCCCTTAACTCTTTAATGTGCTCATCACTAGCATTGAACCTCCTCATCATTTTGTGCAACATATCCTCAACTCGCGCCATACTATCTCCACCATCCCTAGGAGTAACTTCACGATTTTGAGGAGGGACATAGGGCCCATTCCTATCATTTCAGTTACCGTAGTTACCCCTGTTGAAGTTGTTGTCGCGGTTGTAGTTTCCATCTCGGACATAATGACCCTGACGGTTATAGTTACCATAGTTCCGACCTTGGTTCCCTTGACCTTGGCGCCAATTATCCTGATTTGAGCCTTGGGCTCTCGGTCGGAAACCCCCCGTCTGCGCATTTACCGCATAGGAGTCCTCCGCATAATAGCATTCATCATTAGATGGTGGTTTCGACAAGTAGTTGAATGCATTTGTCTTTCCTGCACCCCTAGTGACATGTTTTAGTACCAACCCAAGCTCAGTTCTCATCTGAGCCATTTCTTCGCGAATCTCATCTGTGGCTGGGTTGTGAGTGGACTGTACTGCAAAGGTGTTTCTCCCTGTATCAGACTTCCTAGTACTCCAAGCTTTATTATTCCGGGAGATTTTCTCTAATTTTTCGGCAATCTCAGCATAAGGATATTCCCCATAAGATCCACCTGCTATAGTGTCCAACACCGCTTTATTATTATCATGCTGTCCCCGATAGAAGTATTCTTTCAGTGACTCATAATCTATACGGTAATTTGGGACACTTCTTAAGAACGAGGTGAATCTATCCCAAGAACTACTAACTGACTCTCCTGGTAGTGCCACAATGTTATTCACTCTGTCTTTGTGGTTTAGTTTCTTGGAGACCGGATAGTAGCGTGTTAAGAAAACATCCCTTAGTTGGTTCCAAGTGAAGATTGAGTTGTATGGGAGCTCAGTGAACCATATAGCAGCCTCTCCCGTTAGTGAGAGAGGAAACACTCTGAGCCCTATTACATCTAAATCCAAATCAGGCCTCGCTACACAGCTTTTACACACTGCCCTTACCTTAGCTATATGGGCATGTGGATCCTCAGAAGGTAGCCCTGAAAACAAACCTCTGGCAGTGAGCATTTGCATCAGGCTACTAGTTACCACAAAGGTGTGGCCTGTGGGTAGAGGAGGTAAGACAAGTGGCCCATCGAAGTCTGCCATGTTATCATAGCCTATGTAGTATGCTTGGGGCCGTGGAATGGGATTTTGTCCCCTCTGTTGGTGTTCACCCGGAGCAACGGGTAACAACTGACCATGAACATCAACTAGAGCTGGGATGTTCTGGTTTGGGTCATCATCATTTATTCCCAAGTTTCGATTCATGTTGCGTAGTGTACGCTCTAATTCGTTATCGTAGGGAAACAAGGGTTCTCTTCCTCTCCGTGTATTTGGCATACAAGGAGGTTGGTTCTGCACAAATCAAAAACAATAAAACAAAGTAAAATCAAGAAAATATCAACTAAACTATAGTAATAAGTTTAAGTTAATCTAAAAGCTACTTTCCCCTACAACGGCGCAAAAATTTCATACGCTCAAACTTACTTCTCAAATAAGAAGTAAAGCGGTCGTGTCAAGTAAATAACCCAACTAGTGAGGTTGGGATCGTTCCCACGAGGAAAATAGTTTAGACTTAACTTTAACCTATTATTACTATTGTCGGTCAATTACTTCCTTGGAAAGCAAAAACAATAAAAGGGGGGTTTCTATTTCTAAATGAATGAAAATAACTAACGAAATTGAAAGTGACACTTAACAGCTTCGAATGTTGGAGTTTAATCAATTAATCAAAGTAACTAGGGTTTACGTGTTCAACACAGGTTCATAACTTGATAATTCTAACTATAACAATTCTTTTCTAGTATCTTGCATGTAAAGTGATAAGTTATGTATTTCTAAATCCTTGGTCCGACATCTAGAAAATCTCACTCCGCACCTTGGTCCGGCAACGTGTGTTGCTATCCTAACCCTTATCTTTAACTCATATTAAGAATCATATTCGATATTTGGTTAAGTTATTACCTCGTACCAATCAATACTAGCCTATTAGATAGTATACACTAAATCTATGTTGATAATTCTTTTCCTATTATCTACCTCCTTGGTCCGGCAAGTAGCATTAAGGCGAATTCTAACGTTGGCCATCCGTTAAAAAGACTTCTAAGCGAAAGAATTATTAATACATGCACGACACTATTCTAGAATTGTTATTTTCGTTAGGTTTTATCTCATTATTTGCCTATGGTTCCCACAACCCTAGTTATGGAGTTTAGTTACCCATAGTCATAATCACAATATTCAAATATATTATATAAGAATTCATGTACTTACTTCAATGAGAAAGAGTTAAATCCGAAAGTTTTCTTGATAAATCACCAAAAATCACCAACAATCACTTGCAAGAATCTCAAAGTAATCAAGAATCTCACAAAAAGTCTAATGATAATCCAAAGTCTAACACTAATGCACAAAGTCTAATAATGATGCAGAGTCTAACTATTAATACGAGTCTAACCTCAAAAACGAGGTTTTTCGAACTATTTATAGAAAATAAAAACCTAATTAAACAAGGACTCTTTTGCTTGAAATGTGTCAAAACGCGGCTGGGTCGACGGACCTCGCGACGGATCGTCGTGGTCACGACGGACCGTCATGGTCACGACGGACCGTCATGGACTCCTTCGTCCCATACATGATGAAATTTCTTCTGCTGCTCTCTTCATTACCCTCGACGGCAAGTATGACGGACCGTCATAGGCACAACGGTCAGTCGAGGGTCTTCGTTCCAAAAAACATAAACTCTTGGAATATGGGTACTGGATTATTTCTCTGAACTTCATGACGAACCTGCAGGACGGACCGTCATAGACACGACGGACCGTCATGGACTCCGTAACCCCACACTTGGTCAGACTTCCTCCTCTTCCTTCAGCAGCTGCACTACGCTGCCACCTACGGACTGTCACAAGCATGACGGACCGTCACAAGCTCCGTAGGTGGTCTCTTCTGCATTTCTTCGCTCAAAAACCTCTGCATACATCTTTGAACAGATTTCCTGCAAATAAGGAGAAACTTATATAAAAATTAGCACAAAAAGGCTTTTGGACACACTAAACTTAAGGAAAAAGTATTAATAATACCGTGAAACCACGGTATATCATTGGGTAAAGCCGTATAGGGCACCCGAATATGAAGATTTACCCGGATGAGTCTTAACCGGACATAAAAAGGGTTAATCTTAAGTTTGGATGTTTTAGAGGTAAAATAGTCTTTTCAAGGCTAAGGTTATTATTTTAATTACACTAAATATTCAATTAATTAATTATTTAATGTGGTGGAGGGGCAATTTTTGTAGAAAGGGCCGAAACTGGCCCTTTGAGTGAAATCTTGCTCCACCCTGGTTCGAACCTGGGTGGGAGCAATGATTTAATTTGATTTATTTTAGGTGGTGAATTAATTTAATTAATTAATATTTAATTTCTGATTTAATTAAAGTAAAATCATATTTTTAATAAAATAATAATAATAATAATAGTAATAATAATAATAATAATAATAATAATAATAATAATAATAAATAGGGAGTCCTAGTTTTACTAAGTCTCCACCTAACTCTCCTAATCCTAATCCTCTCATTCAAACGTCTCTAACTCTCATTCTCACGTTTTTCATCAGAAAAAGATCTGAAAATAATAGTTCTTCACTCTTGAAGAACTTACCAACAAAAACTCAAATGAAAAGCCAAGCTAAAAATGAAAATCAACATCATTTTTCTCGAAGGATTGAGTTTCGGATTTTGGTGGTGAGGTAGTGGTGTCGTGGGAATAGGCAGCATTGAAACAAGTGTGGAGCGACATTAAGGTAAGGGTTTTTTTCTCTCTTGTCCCCTTTCCCAAGAGACCCTTCAGGATCAGTTTAGTCGCAATTGAAAAACTAAGGTTGTCCCCATTGCATGCCCCTGATATTAGATCCATTCAATGATTCATAGCATGTGTTGGTATGTCTTTTGGTAGATAATTTTAGGTCTTGTTGTTATTATGTGTTAATGTGTATTTTGAAATTATGTAAGGAATGAAAGATCTATTCCGGAAATGGATTTTACGTTAATTGTTTGAGATTGTAATGCTGTAAATTAACTATGTTGCTGCCTGAAATTTGTGTGTTATAAATGTTGTGTTTTCGTATATGTAAACATCAAAAGTGTGATGTTCATATAAGGGTAATGTTGCTTAAAAAATGTCAACCGAATTATTCGAAGGATCAACATTAAACCTTGAGAGAAAGATGGATCGAAAGAGACCACATTTCCAGCTTGCTGGAAATGGTGGTCTCGGCCATAAATTTGGGAAGTGAGCTATGTTTAAATGTTTTTAAAATATTTGTGAGGTCATTGGGAATTGAACCCAAGACCTCAGCAAATGTAAATTACATAACAATTTCAGGAGAAAATTGAAAGGAAAAATAAATATGAAGAGTGGGGATTGAACCCACAACCTCTTGAATAGATGAGAGAGTTAGGAGAAAAAAAAAGAAGAAAAATAAATGTGGAGAGCGGGGATTGAACCCACGACCTCTTGAAGGGATGAGAGAGTTAGGAGAAAAATAAAGGAGAAAAATAAATGTGAAGAGTGTGGATTGAACCCAAAACCCCTTGAATTTGTGAGATAGTTAAGAGATAAATTAAGAGAAAAATAATGAGCTTGTGTGGGATTGATCCCACAACCTTCTTGCCTTAAACAAAAAAGAGAAGAGGAAAAGAAAGGAAATATTATAGGAGTGATGGGGATCGATCTAGCGTCCCCAAAATCTAAAAAAAAATTCAAGTAGCATGTTTAATATAATATTAAGTGTTGCTCAAGGGATTCAAAATCGGGTCCCCATGCCCAATTCTGTATTGACACATAAGTTGTACGGGAAAATATAATAATGCATGTTGCCTCTAAGGATCGAAATAAAGATCTTTGCATACCAACAAGATGCATAAGTCTTGTACCACATAATCTTGGGTAAGTATGAGTAACTTAAACGAATTATAAATGAAGCCTCATGGCTTTTACATATGGATCCATAAGTCCAACGTACTTTTAAAAGTAAGCAAACCTGCGATGTATATAATGAAATGATGTTAGCCTAGGAGGTTTAAGTAAGAGTTTGAAATATACAAAAAGGCCAAGTGCATTGGCATATGACGAAATGAACTTTCACATAAGGAGAGTGTAGAATGATGTAAAGTCAAATCTGAAGCATACTCCAAAAGAAAGTGTTAAGAATGAATTCATAGTTAATATGTAGAGAAAAGAATGACTTCATGACTATAGGCTAGTTCAAGTGAGACAAGATCCATCTACGCCTAAAATCAATGTCACTAAATTGAATGACTAAGAGAGTATATTTATGCTAAATGATGAACAAACCAAAAAAAGAGTGGCTATAGGCTAGTACAAGTGAGACAAGTTGTATCTACATCTAGAATCAATGTCCCTCAATGTAACTCCAAGAGAGCATATGTATGTTATACGATGAACAAATAATGAAAGGCGAGTAAGGATGAAATGAAAAGATTTAAAAAATAATAATAGGGTGACATCAAAATATGAGGCTAGTGCAAGTGAGAAAAGTTCTACCTACACCAAATATAAGGTCACCAAAAGTACTCACCTAAGAGAATGTTGAACATTAAGAGGCAAGTCTCAATCACACTCTATATGTAAGTGTAAGGAAAATTCACACTTAATACGTAATGATGAATGAGAAATCATCTAATGAGCTATATGCCTCATGCTAGAAGCCAGCTTCCATGATGTATGAGTTGAATGTAATAGAACTTTATACTGAGTACCTATAGGCTAACTATGAGCGGTGATGCATTTTTTCGGGAAGGGCGGAGGTTCATGTAACTCTCATGAGATGAGAATGTCCGGCATTCTGGGTATGGGTCTCCATATATATCATACTCTTTGAACTGATACAGCCAATATAGGGATCTAGCAGGTTTCAATTCCCTATATATGCTAGCATATTTTGGTTCACTTTGGCCGGTGATTCCACCACTTTTCGGTGTGGGGATTACACATTAGATTTCATGAATCTCAAAAAATATATGTCGGTTAAGGTTAAAGTTCCCAAAGAAAGAATGAGGCTAGCCTAAACGAATTCACATGATAAAATGAATGATACCAAAGGTGTTAGGATAGGATGATCAATAGGTGAGTTAGGCTCAAGTAATGACACTAGTTTATTCTTTGTCATTGAACAACAAACCCGATGAGATTCTTAAATTACATCCTAGGTATGACTAGTGATTGCACTAGTATATGAATGAATGAAAATGAAGTACGTATAAATGAATGAAGCAAACTCTGTGTTTGCTAAAGAAGGCTCCCTAGTTGAGGTCCCATATGTTGAGCCCTCATTTTAAGAAGTCCTAATGCAAGTCCATGAATCCAACGTCTCACGGCATATGAAAGAATGATGTGAACGTGATATATTATGTGCTGTTTGCAAAATGATAAGTATGATGATGCATGTTACTCTCATGGCATAACTTTTCTAATCCGAAATTGGCAAGTCCACTGACTTGACTTTCCTTAATTCATATCGATAGGAAAGAGCTCTTCTTAATCATGCATGTCCTTGGTGTGTGCTTGCATATACCCATACTTAGTACAAGTGTATACTAATCCCATACAACTCTATTTTTAGGTGCAGACACAGGTGGACGGTAGAGCTTACAGTACGACATTGCATCTATCCCGACGTGGAACATTCATCTGGCTTTGGTAGACCTTAATGATTTCAAGGACGCTAGCCCATTATATTCTATCTTACATATAGGTTTGAGTAAGTGGAGTATGTTCCACTAGAGTTTCTTTCTCATCTTATTTCAGACATTTTATTGGTGCCATTTTGGCAAGTATACACTTAATGCTGTATGGAACGATTTCTTTTATTTGATGATCTTAATATTAGATGATTGATTGTGAACGTTTATGAGTTTAAGTAGAAAGTCTTATAGGAATCTTAAGTAACAAAAAGATCAAATTTTCCGCTAAAATAAACCTAGATGAACTAACGATGACATATGTAGGCTTCTCTGCGACCTCTGAGAGGTGCATGATGCCGGTCTCATATGGGGTCTAGACTACGGTCGTGACAGATGCAACCCAAATCCACTTATTTGCTTTGTATACCTTAATAAAATAAGTGTTTTGATTGTACATTTTTAGGAAGGAAAGTTCTTGAAAAGATGCAAAATGATTGAGTTTGTAAAACTCTGCAAGGTGAAAATCTTTGTCAGCGAATAATGAACACAGTGGGCGATCTCGACAAAGTATGCCGATGCAACCTTTAGAGGAAACTAGGAATCCTGTTAGATTTGGCGATAAAATAGATATTCAGCATTTTTCCCAGCAATTAAGATAAATAAGTTAATATCAGCGAATGAGCAGAAGTTGGACAGTCGCTGGCACCAGGTTTAAAAGTCCTATTTCGTGCCTTTCCATTCATTTTGTCTCTTCCACAAAGTCAAACTTGCACTCTAGTAGTTATATTTCCTGAGTTTTAGAATATTTTAAGTTTCGTATGGTGCTTTAATTTGGATCACATTGTCGCCTAGAATCTCAAGTACACACTATTCACCACAAAAAGTTGGTTCTCTCACAATAATTCCCTTTTATTGAATTGTATTCTCAAATATGATAACATTGTTTTGTTGATGTGTGCCTTATTTCTTTGGTAGGATTAGAATTGTTGATTACCTATTTTGTGTTATAATTATTTTGACCATAACAAGTATAATCTTTGATTCTTAAAAATTGTGCCTTAAAATAGATAAAAAAATGTATGCAATGTGCATAATTTATCGTAGGTATAGGATTGATTTAAGTGGTGCCTAATTTGATTCTGTTTTGAGGATTATAGAGTCCGGGAAGTAGGGTTGGAAGTGGGAACGTTTGGATGTTTGGCAAGCTGGGTCGAGCTTAAAGAACCAGTAGGTGGTTTTCCTTATATCCCCTTCTCACCTTTTGTCGCATGATAAATGAATTAAACACTCTGTAACTTTTGGCAAAAGCAAATCAGATATCACGTGGTGAATTCAGCACTTGCCGAAAATTACTCATGTTTAACCTTTTTCCGGACCTTTGTACCCTCTTTGCATTGCATTCTATGCATTGCCTAAGTAGCTGCGGTTCGCCAACTATTCGGTGAATCATTTCCTACATCTTAACCTCCATACTTTTGTTGTAACTATTTTTCAAGGTTATTGCAGATATGACTAGACCCAAAGTAGCTGGAAAGGCTATGTCATACAGACAAATCAGAGCAAAGAAAACAAGGAGAGGTCAAAAAGAGAAAATCCCTCCAAAAACACATAACGAGGGCCAAAACCCGAGTTCTAAGAAAAGGACAAATCCACATGAGACAAATATTTCTCAATGGATCTGTGGTTTTTTAGAGAAATAGACTTCTTCTTTGCAGCTTATGGCAAAGAGTATTCCTCAAGTAAGTTGCTTCTGAATCTGTTGAAGTACATCCTAGAGCCATCGTCCCATAACAGGCCAATACATCGGGCACTAAAGCCCCAATAGATGATGCTACTAAATAGACAGGATCACTCTATACTTTTTTAGTTATTTTTCTCTAATATCTACTTTTGGATATTTTTATTTGCATTTGAGGAAAAAACGTAGTTCATTTGTGGTGTGGAGAGGTGCGCGTTTTGTGTGCTTGTTATGAATACTTGTGTTTTGATATACATTTAGGTTGATTGTTTTTATTGTATTTTTAAAACTGCTTTCACGATTGTTTTAGCTTATGACTCTCTTTTGGATTCCTTATTTCAAAATAATTTTGACCCTTCCTAAAAAATTTCACTTTTTAAAATTTTGCCCCCTCTTGTGTTGAAACACGTTGTTCTTGTACAAATTTAAGTCTTGGTTTCAATCAATACCATTGACTTGAAACGTTCTCTCAATTGAACACACTTGAATGTTCAGCTACAACGAGAACAAATGAAATACATTGACAATGTGTAAACTCTTTGCATCTCCTTGGGAGTAGCAAATTATTGAATTGATTCTTTTGCAATGACCATTGCACACATGCGAAAGTGTGCAGTCTTGTTTGACATAAGTGTATGCTTCGTTTGATGAGCTTAGTTTGAACCTTGCATTAATAAACCAAAAATTTGCCCCGTTAGTCTGATTGATTGAGAAAGGTGTCCTGTTGACATGATCTTAGGCAACATTTAAAGAGTGTAAGCCAACTTTGACATATACCTCTCTTTTGTGGCCTACCCATGAGCGTGTGAAACTCTCTTGAACACCCTTTGAGCCTTACCCATTCTTTGGAAAAACCTTGATGAAACCTATACCTTACATTATCCACCACCTACAATCCTCTAGAAATATAATATAAGTGAATAGCCAACATAGGTCAAAAGCCTGAGTTAGGGGTGTGATAAGAAGGGAAAGGAGAAGTCAAGAAGTGTAAGAAAAGTCTCGCAAACCCATAGTAATACAGAGAAGGAAACCGTTCATATTAAAAAAGAAGAAAAAGAAAATTTTAAAAAAAGAATGTAAAAAGAAGGTTGTGGAATAAAAGCAAATAAAAGAAATCGTGTTCCCAAGCAATCCATGGAGAAGAATAGATGACTTAGAGGTTCTTGACTAAGGATTGACTAAGGAAGAAAAGGGATGTCTTGAGAAAATCACATCATATTGGTGAAAAAAATACATTGAGCCTAAATCACAATACCTTTGCACTCATCCCCATCAAAAACTTTAGAAAGACCTTTTGATCCTGAGTAAGCCAAATCAACGGTAAATAGGAAAATATGGGCAAAACTATGGGTGAAAATTTGCATTATGTTCCTCTTTGTGAGTGTGAGCGTTTCATATGATTCCCCATCTTATATTTAGTAATCTTTGTGTGTGAAGATGGAAGCATTCCTTGTGTGAGGGAATTTAGATACTTCCGTTGATGCTTGAACTTGCATTAGTAGCACGTATTGCAAGCTAGAGAATATATTGTGATAGTGTATCACAACTAGAGTCTTTGAGTATACATTGTAGCTATGCATGAGTAATACGAGACTTGTTATATAGTTCATGATTGAGTCTTGTGTAGATCTATTTGAGACATCCTATTTACGTGTATTTTAATATTGTTGGATGTGTGGCTAAAACTCCATTCTTGGGGTGTGATATAGCAATTATATGTTGATATTATTGTTCGGTCCTGCTTGCTGGTAGGATTAGATGGATTTTAATGGTGATTTTACCTAGTGGTTGTGGTTTATCTTAATGGGCTTGTAGTTGCAAATACAAAATCACCTATGTGTTTTCGGTTTTCTAGAGAGAGAGGTCGCTAAACTAAGACCGCTTGATTGATATCTTAAAAAGTGAGGCGGCAAGAGGATAAGCCCAAAAGGGTGAGCCCCTATCTTCATATCCAAGCACATTGCTCATTGAAAGAACAGGTGTGGATAAGGCGTAGGCTTGATAGATTAGACAAATGGGTGTCCTGGAGGAACCCATTTGATATGGCAAAGTTGTCAGAGAGAGACTGTCACCTAAAGCTTAGCCTAGTTACCATTGTTTAGCCAATTTCTCTATCACAAGAATGTACCCGTTAGTTCATGTCAACATATATTCCGATCACACCCGACGAACTTTCCCCCAGATTTGATTTTCCCTTTATTTTTCTCGTTTTTACTATTTGTGACAGAGCACCCTTTTGTTATTTGACACTTCAATGTCATAAATTGAAGTTATTTTGCTTTAATCTAAAATGTCTTAAGCTATTACTATTTAGAACACAATTCTAATTCGCTACCATTTTCACTACCACTTCCCTGGGACACGACCACAACCTTTTGTTGGGTTACTATACTTGCTTAGATTCTTAGACACTCAGATTGTAGGTTAGTGTCGTTGATTGTGTACATAAATAAAAATGATTATTCGTCTGTCAATAGTTAACTAAAAAAGGTTTCCATTTTTTTACTGGAAAAACTAAAAAATTAAAATTAAGGAATACATTCTATATGTGAAATCATAAAAACCTTACAAAGATAAAGTTAATATACTTGTAAGAGATTTTAAATTTATTGAACCATGCATAAATTGTTGAGACAAGATACGTTCAACAAATATGTATTCGTGATACATGAGATCAAATTTAGGTGTAATATGTTCTAGGTACAATGTATCATATTGGATTCACATTTATCTAGTGTACATAGACAAATCTAGCTCACCTCCCTCACATATTACTCGCCATTCTCTATCACTCTCCTGTATCAGTATCCCAATTACATGCGAATCACATCAAATATATGTATCTAGTGTGATTCACATGTATTTGAGATATATAGACAAATATCGCTCGGGTCCTTCTTGTTCTTGCTTGTCTCTCTCCCTATTTTAGTATATCTGGTAGCAAGAATATGTATCTAGGTGTATCTAATTAAAGTCGTATATGAAATTATTAATTTGTGAGACAAAACATAATAATTTCAAACTATAGTAAAAATTAATAAATACGGTACGAATGTTGTGTAATTCAATAGTTTCCCTATTTTTATTTTATATATATGTTAGGTTTATTGACAACGACTGAAATGAACACCTTTTATTATTTAGGAATATTTCAATCAAGTAAAATATTGAAAAAGTTATAAGAAATGACCAATCGTCTACCTCCGTTACCAAAATTTTAGCTAAAATTGGGGAAAGGGCACAAGTACCTCCTACACTATTGTAACGACCCATTTTATCATTTTGAGTACTATACCTTCTTATTTCATAAAATACTTTTGCTAGATTCTGAATGGTATTTTTTATTATTCGTAACTAAGTTGTAAAATAAGTGGTTTTTACTTAATATTTATATTAGTTGCTAGTTCAGAAAATAAAATTAAAATTAGTAAGATTTAATATTTATTAGTTCATAATCATTTACCCTAGATAATTAAAAAGAGTAAGCGAGAGAGATGATATCTGCGGCGTCAACTAGAAGTGAGTGCCATCCAGGTAATGCTTCAAACTCTTTGATTTCTTCCAGTAATATCGAGGATGTTCCATTGTTATTGTTTGGAAAAGAAAAATCAAATTGGAAAAGATTGCCATAGGAAATTATTTATATACACTGTAGTGGATTTCATTATGAAGTTTGAGTTAGAGCAAAAGTTAACTGTTGAAAGGTTGGTCATTCATTTTATTTCATAATGTATTGGGAGAAAGAAGTTGCAAAGTTCTGTTTTAAAGGCAAGTTTTGTATGTTTATTGAAAAATTTATGCACATGGGGAGTTAATATTTATCTAGTATTTGTGGGTTTCAAGAGGATGGGAGTTCAACATTTAGCAATGCAATTGGATTGTAGTGTTGCAATTGGTTTCTAGTACGAGTATTTCGTTTCTCAAAATGGTGAGTTTGACATTTTAAAGTAACTTATTATATTAAAAATAAATATTTGATATATGGAGATTAATAATTAAAAATTATGTTTATCGAATTATTTAAATTCCATTGAAGTTACGCTAATTGGAGGAATTAAAACTTACCTTAGGTTTGAACTTTAGGAAATTCATTAAAAGAATAAGGTAAGTTTTCTATTTAAATGCAACCCAATAAAAGGTAATTTATTTAATAAAATAAAAGTATAAAGAACATATAAATGTGGTCTTCATTCAACAAGAATAAAACAAAATAAAACAAAACAAAAATGGAGAGCTTTAAAAGGAAGAGCTCCATTTCATTTGCTCCGATCTCTTTCCCAAATTGCCGAATATTCTCCGATGAAAATCTAGCTTGCAGATCTCAATTCATCTCTCAACACCTCCGCACAAACTACAATATACAAGACACACACATTTGGGATGGAATCATTATCGCCAAATTTCTCACTAACTCTGTGATTTGAACCAATGAAGACTTCTTCAATTTTAGTGGTATAGATCTAAATTTCAGTAGAGATACGAGATGTTTTAGAGAATTTCTGTCCATTGTCCTTTTAAATGGCCTCAAATTTATTGTCTCGGTTTCTTATCCCAAAATTCATTCCAACTGAATAAGGTTTAATCCAGATAAGTCTTCCACTCCTTCGATTGGTATTAATTTTTCTTTGGTTCTCACCTCCAATACATCATCCCAGCAAGTTAAAACCCTAAAGGATTGGATACCACTACTCAAGATAACAAAAAGATAGTTTTATTTTAAAGTCTACTAGATATTTCTCTTTTCTAGTTCTTGCATATCAACTGAGTCTTTTACCCAATTCCATGTTGTTGATACATTTGATTGAGTTTATGCTACCTATTGCAGCCCGTAGTCCTTGTTTTAAACTTTAATAATCCGCAAATTAGAATTTTTTTCTTTTTCTAATTTCACAATTGCTTTAGCCTATTGAGGAATCTCCTGTATATTGTGAAATTGTTAACTATTTATACCTGCAAATTAACACTATGATTAGTAAAAATGTTTTCGAGGGAGCTCCCTTTCCTGAATGTATGCCATATCTCCACCTCCTTATTAATCATCAAATTTTTTATGTACGTAACAACTCAACCTATCAACCATGGAACCTCCTTATTTCTATTTAATACTTATTTAGCCAATAGAGAGTTTGTCTGAATGATTAGTGGAACTTGATTATTATGCAAACAATAATCTAGGCAAATTTTTATAGCTTTTATTTAAGAGTCAATAACTGAAACATGTTTTAGTACCCTGGTCTCAGTATAAAGGAAATCACCTTCTACGTTTCTTATATACAAGGCAAAAGAATCTATCCCTAACCCATCAGTGTTGCATTTATTTGTTCCACTGGGAGGATGAACCATTTAAAAACTTTGAAATTGATTAGTTCTGAATACCCCTCTAAGAAACTCACAATTAGGGGCCAAGTCATAGGCATCTCTTTCAACCAAAGATATCTTGATTTAGCAAATAAATATATGATTCTTCGAATATCCAACACCAAAACTAGCTTACTTATTTTCCCCGATTCTTGATCTAGTTTCTTCTTTTCCATATGCTTCATATAAAAAAAGCAGGAACTGCTTTAAACACTTGTTTATGTTTTTTAGAGCAGTCAACATTCCACCAAACCTCCAGAATTCGACTACAAAATGCAAACCTGCTGAATAAAAACCTCCACACTCGATATAAATCAGAATAGAGAATAAACAAATGCATAAAAGATTCTTGTATATTATCATTACTACAACAACAGTCCATAGAATTTGTTATTCCCTTTCTAATCAAAACCTCTCCTATAGTAATTGTTCTGAACCACATTCTCCACAAAAGGAAACACACCTTAAAATGTATGTATTTTTTCCAAACGCTAAGGATTAAGTGTATATGTTCTTTCCTCACCATGCACAACTTCATAGAAGTCCCGATTTTAAACATCCTAGTACCACTAGGCATCTAAAAAAGCTTAACTCTGCCCTCTGCAAAATGCATATCCCCCCAGAACATTTTTAATGTGCCTACAAACCTCATCATTGAAGTAGTAGCTAAAACCTCATTATTCCATCATCGTGTGTTGTACAGTTGAAAAATTGATTTAACATGAATCATGTGAGATAGGTAAGACATACTGTAGGGCTCCAAATTGTGTCCAGTTATCAAACAAAACACTAGCATGACCTTCTCTAGGTTCCCACAAATTTTCTTGATAAATAAAATATCTAGATTGAAGCATATCCTTCCATACCTGTGAACCACCATTCCATTTAACTACTGAAGGCATATCCTAAACTTCGATCAGAGGTTTGCGTAAAGAGATTTGGACATATCAAATAAAGATCTATACCCCAAACCTTCCTCACTCTTTCGAACACAGAAGCAATCAGTGAGTGGCTTAGCCCTCCTCTTCAAAATTCCATAAGAATTTTGAAAAAATCCAATGAATATCCTAAGTAACTCATTTCAGAGGGCTAATAGCAGATAAAAGTAAATAGACCTACTTTGCAATATATGATTTTTCATAAGCACCCCCCCCCCAAAGACAGGATCTTCTCTTTCCATAATTGGTGCTTATTCTAAATTTGTTTGTTAAATTCTGAAAAGTTTACCTTCTTCTTCATACCATGCCTAATGGGACAACCCAAACAAGTAAAATGAAACTTTCCTTTAGAGAAACTTGTAACTTCTTCCACAACCTGAACATAAGTCTGTGCATCTTTGCTGAACACATAATAAAAAATCCTGTTCTTCTCAATAAGTTGACAAGATTGATGTTCATATAGTGTTGCGGTTTTCAAAATCAACTGTAAGGATCTTATGTCTGTTTCTATAAAGATAATTATAGCATCTGCACATGCTAGATGATTCAATTGTTTATTTTACTAGGGCAATCCATAAGACTTAAAATTAGATATTTCAAACAACTTATTACGATATATAGATAAACACCTCCCGATCACAATAGAAAGAGCAGGAGATAGAGGATCCCTTTCTTATCTCCCCTGGTAGAATGAAAAAACCCATGTACTTTTCCAGTAATTAGTACCAAGTACCAATAATTAGCACAAATCCTTCAAATCTTACTAGTCACGCTAAAATTAAAACCCAACCTTCTAAGAACTTTAATCAAGAAATTCTAGTCAACTCTATCATAGGCTTTGTCCATATTATGCTTAATAACCACATTGTCTAGTTTACCCCTAAATCTATTATCAGAAACAATTTCTTGAGCTAAAAGTACAACTTCAAAAATATTTCTACCCTTAAAAAAATTAAATTGATTCTGGCAATCAATCTTGGGAGAGAGCCTTCCAATCTTTCATGAATAAGCTGGGAAATGATTTTATTAAGAAAGTTACTCAAACTAATTGGTCTAATATCCAAAAAAGAATTCACCAAATAATTTTTAGGGCTATAAATTAAATAATATAAGTGTTTATAGATTCGTTAACTTAAATTTTTTGCACATATACTTTATATATTGGAAAGTTTCATAGGCATTGAGGAAAGGAAAAGTAATGGAGAAGTAGTTTAATGGACTTTGGTTCTTCGATAGAGGTAGGTTATGGTTTATTTTATTGGATAGATAGACTCTGAATAGTTAATGATTTGCATTGAGTGATATTATGATGTTCTCTATTTAATTTATTGTGTGGTGTGGATACTCTATGTTATCTTTGTCAATGGTATGGAATCCTGAGAATGAGAAATTTATAATCTTGAACCCTCTTTCTCTCTCTCTCTCTAATTAATGCCTTGAATAAAGAAGTGTAGATGAAATATTGTTAAGGAAGTGAAAAGTGGTGATAATAAATGATAAATTAATAATATGTTTTTGAATCAGGTTGTCACGTTATGACATGGTATTATTGGATTGGGAATCAGATTTTGACACTGTATTGTTAGATAAGGGTGTCGCATTCTGTCATGGTTTTACTGAATCAGGGTGTCGTGTCCCGACAAGGTATTATTGGGGTGTCACATTATGACATGGTAATATTAAAGAGGAAAACATATAGAATTTACTTAATGTACTTAATCATAAAAAACCCATCTCCTAAAGAAGCGTGGTGTGGAGGATTGAGTCCTCGTGTGTGTGCTTGATATCGTCATTGATTACGCACTTGCTGCTATTTTCACTTAGTCATGTCGTTTGTTGTTTATTACTTGCTAAATGACATTGATTTTATACTATTACTTTATGAATATGTGTTACTATTTTGAATGGACCAATGATATTTACTTAGTACATGTTGCCCTATACTAATCCCTGCTTGTGTTTTCCTTTTGTGGAGTTCATCGAGTGTACCAATGACTTAGAATTGATCTAAGCTCCTGGGGGTAATAGGATCTTAGTTTAGTTATGGCGTATCTATGAGATTTTAGTTATAGTGTAGGTGTTACTTGTACCTTATCCCGCTAAAATTTCAAAATTACTATAATTGGCCAGACTATATACTCTTCTTCTTCTTCCTTCTAGTCTAACCATTAATAACATCGTTTCCTCTTTATTTCTCCCTCCTCCTCTTTTTTCATTTCATGCATGTTCCTAGTTATTTATCCTTTACGTTAAAATTTGAGGTATTGCAAACATAAATCCTTTTTAGCGAATAATAAATAAAAAGACTCGAAACATCAAGATGATTCCATATCTAAAATTTGAGAGTATTTAGAGATTAATTTGAGTTGATCGAGATTGAATAGTCAAGATATACTTCATATATAAGTAAACTATATTTAGCTTTTTTAGTGGATCGTAATATATAATCAATGTATAACTTATATATAGGTACACTATATTATATAGTGAGTATATACTTTACGGGAAAGACTCAAAAATACCCTTAAACTATCCAAAAAAACTCAAATTTATCCTTTTAATCCATAAATTCATCACAAATTTTGGACCCATCCACATGTTTGAACTCGTAAAAATAATAAAATTTGAACAAGTTTTACTAACCTACGGTCGTGAAGATCCAAGTTGAAACCTAGCCATGTAATCACCTTCAAAACTTAATCGCAAATTGAAAAAATTTGAAGAATCGTTTCTTACCCTACCCGCGAAAATGAGGGGAAATGGCTGAAATCAAATTTTAAGAGAAATGAGGGAATAATCATATATTAGCGATCTTATTAGTGTACAAGGAAGTGGGAAAATTTTGTCGCTGATGTGGCATCCATATGGAGTTCACGAGGCACTTAACGTACTTTTTTTAATTAGAAGGGTAAGTATGACGGAATACTTTAACAGGAAGGGTAATTTTGAGCCAGAATATAGTTTAATGGAAAATTTGAGCAACACCTGATAGTTTAGGAGTATTTTTGAGTCTTTCTCTTATATTTAAATGACTTTTAGAAAACTATATCATATAATCAATGTATATATCAAATAGATTTCCTAAGTATATAACTATATTTATTTTTAAACTAATTATTAATTTATATTATATATAATTGAAACTATTTCTAAAATATAGGACCAAAATGAAACATTACTATTAAATTAAGTGTCATATTAGTAATTTTCTAAAAAAGTTTCACATAAAGACAGAGGATATAACTCATATCCTACCAACACTCTTATATTACATAGTGCCAAACAATATTTTAAGAAGCAATAGCTGTCATTGGATGGTTAAGGTCACTATCATTTCCATCTTCGTTAACCTTTGATTTCGATTGAAAATTCCTGCCTATTGCTGAGTTTGATGGATTCCTGTAACTTTTTTTATTATTTGACATTACTTGTTTATCTTTCGACCGTTACTCTATTTTTGAAAAAAAATGAATAAATTAAACACATTTTATATGTGGATGATATTTTTATGGTTTTTTTTTTGGTGAATTGATTGGCGGGAGAACCTTTTTTAGTTGTTATTCTGTTCAGAGTTAACATATAGGGATGGAAAACATGATTTTTTTCTATCTGTTTTTCGAAACTAGGGTTAGGGTTTTTTATGTGTATTTGTGTGGAGAAATGCATACTTTCGCTAATAGATTTTATATATAAGGCACATTGGCCATGAAAATTGTGAGAATTTGAAAACATGCTTTCACTCAAAATTACTCGCAAAAGCTCAAAAATAATTCACAACAATTTATATTCACAACCAAACACAAATCCAATTTTAAATAATCATTATTCAAAGTGAATAACGATGATTGGAAATTGAACTTGTTTTTGAGTTTATGTGAGTGATTTGTATTGAAAAGATTTTTAAAAAGTTGAATTTTATGGCCAATCATGTGTATTTTTTGTAGTCTTTCATCCTTTGCCACTAATGAAAAGAAGTTAAGTTAATATTGAATTTTTTAAATGAAGTTATAGAATGATAATAAGACATAAAGTTTATTTTCTTCTGAAAAATTGAGTTTGAAGTAAAGGTATGAAACTTGTAGAGAATCATATAACTAGTGGAAATAGTGATGTATATCATTTTTTTTTTGGAAGTTATTTCTTCCCTTTAATTTTTCATTTAGGTGCTCTTTCTTGAGGACATGAGTATTAGAATGCAGAAATTTGATTGCATATAATATGTTGCATGTGACTAGTTGTCAGAATGGATATGGATGATGTAGAGATGGTGGATACCAAAAAGGATGTCCTTTTTATTGATCTTAGTGTACAATTACTCAATGGTCAAATACGAAATTGGTTTTAAGAGAAAAAGCTTAATTGGGATAAGCAATCATGTGGACAAAAAAGATGATCAAAGTGATTCAAAGGGAGAGGACTTGATGATGTTAGAAGTGAGACAGAGAATCAGCTCAACTCTAAGAGTCAGGTTGAGGCACGTGAAAATGTAGTCGTTCAGGAATTAACTATTTATAAGGCCCATAAAGTGCTAAAAAGGTTTAAATGGAGAAGGGGAACTTGAACGAAATTTGTTGTTTGTTGAACAAAAAACATACTATTGATGCTGGATCGGATGATATGGTAAGTGGCTATTTGAAGCTAATTGATGATGAAGTACAAAATATTGACTAAGGAAAACTCAATGAAGTTCATTAGAATGTGAAAATGATCTATGAGGTCAATAAGAATGGTAATGATATGATGATTGATAGATGAGAGGACCATTAATTAAAATAAATGGTAAAACTATTACCATTGATGGTGCTGGATTGGATGAGCTTCAAAAAATGAAAATTTAATTTACTACTTTTTCAATTGGAAAAATTCCAAAACCAGCTAGTCCAATGTTTTCGATCAATCCTTCAACTCCAAATGTTGGACAACATAGTGGAGAAGAATCTATGAATATTTCTTCGATGGTACGTATCTGATATATCCTTGGGGCCGAAAAGGGTATATTATATTGTAGAAATCTTCTTTGATGCATCCCAACTATGTTGTCCAGCATTTGTAGTTGAAGGATTGAGAAGAAATATTAGACTAGCTGATTCAGGGATTTTTCCAATATAAGAATCAGTAAATACGACTTTCATTTTTAGAAACTCATTTAATCTAGCACAATCATTGGTAACAGTTGTAGCGTTTGTTTTCATTTGATGGTTCTCTTCTCTATCAAACATTATATCATTACCATTCTGATTGCCCTCATACCTCATTTTCTTATTTCGCAGAACGTCATTCAGATGTCCTTCATCAAGCTTAAGTACTTCATTGTCAGTCACCTTCAAATGGCCACTTACCATATCATCCATTTCTACATCAATAGTAGGTGTATTTTTTCTCCAGCGGTACATTTCGTGAAAGTTCCCCTTCTCCCTTTTCAACATTTTAGCACTTTTTGGGCCTTGTGAACTATTACTGTCCTCATCGATTACATTTCCTTGTGCCTCTTCCTACCTCTTAGAGTTGAGCTGGTCCTCTATCTCACTTCTATTATTATTCAAGTCCTCCCTCTTGGAATCACTCTGATCATCTGTCTTAGCCTTAACATTGCTCATGCCAATCGAGCCTTCCGTCTTAACATCATTTTTGTACTTAGTAGGGGATTCATTGGACACTAGGACATCACTAGCAGGGATATTCTTTTTGGCATCCACCATGTTTACATCACCGTTATCCATTCTGACAACTTGTCAGAGGCAACATATGGATCAAATATTGACATTCTATTACTCGTCTCCTCAATAAAGAGCACCCAAAAGAAAAATTAAAGGATAGAAATACTTTCACAAAACTGATATGCATCACTCATTCCAATTGTTTCATGATTCTCTACAAATTTGATACCTTAGATTTTAAAAGAAAAGGAACATATATCTAATTTCATTCCATAACTTCATTTCATTATTCAAGAATAAATTCACTTTCTTTCTTCCTCTGCCACTGATATCAGTGCTAGGGAGGAAAGACTCCAAAAAACAAACACGATTGGCCATAAACTTCAGGTTATTTTCACATTTTTCACTTCAAATCATTCACAAAAAACAATAAACTCCAAATTTATATTCACAACCAAACACAACTCCAATTCTAAATAATCATTATTCACTATCAAAAAATTGAATAATGATGATTGAAAATAGATTTGTGTTTGGTTGTGAATATAAATTGGAGTAATTGTTTTGAGTTTTTGTGAATGATTTGGAGTGAAAAAAGTACCTTTTTTTTTCAAATTTGTCAATTTTCATGGGCAAAGTCCATTATACCTAAAATCTATTAGCAAAAGAATGCATTCTTCCTCACAAACACACACAAAAAAACCCTAACCCTAATTTCATCAAAACAGAGTCCAGGATATAAATACAAACTAAAAAAAGTCATGTTTTTCATCCCCGTATATTAACTCTAAACAAAATGAAAACTAAAACAAGGTCCTCCTGCGGACAAATTAACCAGTTAAAAATATCAGAACTTCTGCCATATCTCAAATGAGTTTATTTTTTCATCTTTTTCAAAAACTGAGCAACCTTCAACTAATACACAAATAATTTTGATGAGTAAAATTCTTATAGGAATCCATCAAATTCAGCAATAGGTAGGAATCTGCAATCGAAATTGGAGGTTGATGAAGCAAAGTAGCTTAACAAAGAAGGAAATGCTTGTGAGCTTAACCCTCCAATGGCGGCTTTCGATTTTTCAAAAACAAATTTCCGATTAAGAACATAAGAGTATGAGTAGGATATGAGGTAATTCCTTTGTCTTTATGTGAGACTTTTTGAGAAAATAACTAAAATGACAATATAAGATTAATGTTTTGTTTTGGCCTTATATTTTAAGGATATAAGTTTCATCCAAGTGATACTTATGAGATGGAAGCCTCTCCGCTAGTGCCATTGGTCGGGTTTCTAGAAGCAATATCAATATCCCTTAACTACGTGATCTTGTAGGACATTGGTAGTAGATCCACCTTGATAGTTATTATGTCGTTTCTACCTTGGCTAGTAGAACTCCTTTTTAGGTGCGGGGTTGTACGACATCATATTCGATGTACCTCACATACTATATGAAGGTTATGGCTAAGCATCCCTTTAGTTAATAAAGAACTGAGATAAGATTATAACTAATTTTAATGGTTCCTTGAAAGACTTCTTCGTGTAGGGTGGACTATGGACCCTACTTTTACATTACACAAGTGGACTCTAAGAGAAGTTATGACGAGGTTCCTTTATGAATATTGATTATATTTAGTTCTGATTAGCATGAGTGCATGTCACGGTTGACTTTACATAGTTTAAGATAGAAATTATAATTATGCATGTGAATTACACTTGTGGCTTCAAAATGGGTTTTCTTGGTATATGTGAAGGTATGGGAATCCATGTGTACATTGCACAAGCAAGCTTGTGAAGGGTTGTGAGGGTGGTTTATCTATAAAATGAACTAATGAGTTATGACTAATATGCAATGAATGAAAAAGTTCTTATGTGACCATTAATGAAGTATGTTGGTCTTATTTCTAAGGTTAAATGAATGTGTGGTATGTTATGGAATGTGATGTGCCTAGTTGTATAGTGACTTCTTAGGATCACTTGGTGTGAGTAGTAGTATGGGATACTTCTTGTACATTGCACTAGTGAGATTTGGGGGTTGACTTAGGTGCTAGTTCTTATGTGTGAAGTGTACGTTCATTAATGATCCTTAAATGTAATGAAATGGCCTTAAGTGTTGTTATGACTAATATCCACATCTCTGCAAAGTATGTGAACTATATTGTGCTAGTTGTACAAATGTTCATGAAGTTTTACTATAAAGACCTGATGCATGATATCTAACTAAATGTCCTCTTTCAATACATGTTCTGCATAGTTATCATACTTAGGTCATTCTTGTACTAGTACCATTCTTCTTCACCATTTTACACAAAGTTTAGGTTGTGATGGCTAGAGGATGTTTCTAAGTGGGACGAGCTTGGATAGATGTTTCCCAACTTCAAGTAAAGGGACCCTTATGATTCATGGTTGCCTATGTCAAGATGTTTCTCTATGTTGATATAATAGCTTATACTTATATTTTTTGTTGTTAAGGGTCGTGTCCCTATTCTATTGAGTTGTGTGTTAAGATGGTAAAGACACTTAGTGTCTAGACTATGGAATTATGATTTTATATACATATGAAGTGATATTCCAAAATATGATGTGCTATGAAAAGTTTTAAATTTTCCGCTAGTTTTTATGTTTTATGCAATGAATGAATGCAAAGAGTCTTGCCATAGACCTCTGAGAACTTGAGAACGCAGTATGATGACCTGAGAATGCCATAAATTTTAAGGTATTATCTCGGGTCATTACACGTAGCCAATCCTACGGATTTGACGAATAGGTTTATGATGGGAGTATCCGATTTGGTAGAAGAAGAAGGTCGTATGGTAATGCTTGTTGATGATATGGATATCTCGTGTATCATGGTGTTTGACCAACAAATATAGGAGTCAATACTCATTAATTTAAGAGTTAGAGAAAAGAGTAGGTCTAGGTCGAAACGGTATAAGTCTTTTCATGATGGGCCAGATGGACAAGGTCATTCTAAGAATCGACCAAAAGTTTCTTAATAAGGCTATTCTAATACACCTAAGTATAATGATGAGAGAGTGTCTAACCCTAGATCGCTAGGGAAATGTAGTGAGTCCCTAAAGACTACTTGTTCTAGGCGTTGTAAGAAGATGAATGTAGGTATTTGGCCGGTAGAGATGGTTGTTACGGATCTGGTGAGAGTGGCCACATGAAGAAAGATTTCCCTACGGCAAAGGCTAATATAAGAGAAGGTAAGTAAGTTTCCTCTAGTGATGAGGATATGGAACCTCAAAATAAGAATATGCTCTATGCTCTCCAATCCAAGAACGATCAAGAGTGATATCCTCATGTAAATTTCTTGTATGTGCTTCTTTTATGATTTTAGAAAAAATTATAGATTTCTTGTTTTATGACATGGTATGATGGACTTGATGTTTTCCTTGTGATGATTATGTTTGTGAATGTGTGTAGGCCTTGTTAGAATTGATGCATTTCATTTTGTTGGATCTTGTTGTAGCATCTTAAGTTAATATGAATTTTAGACCTAATGAGTCTATGTTGAACAATTTAGAGCTAGGAGATGTTAGTTTCTCCTTGGAAATGAGTAATATGTTTCTTTCATGAATTTTAAGTTGCATTGAGTATGTCTAGGTTTGAGTTAAAGTTGCCTTTGTTGGTTGTGTGCATTTAGAAATAATACACACACGATGGGCTTCTAGTCTTATGTCGTGGTGATTCCTTATTAGGTTATAATGTGTCATTCAGGGATGAATGTTCCCAAGGCGGGGAGTATTCAAAAACCAAAAAATTGCATGACCTAAGATAGAGCCTTAAATAATGTATAATAACTTAAAAATGGGTTAAAATGTAGTTTTTAGACCTAAACTAATGCAATAAACTTATTTTGGAAGTGTTAGCGCCTAAACGTCAAGATATGTCTGTGACATATGGAAACTAGTCTTTTGGTGCTAGGATATTCTAATGTGTTGTCATGGAGTTTGATATGTGCTTTTAGGTCCAACTCATGTATAAATATTTATCACTCCTAGAACATCGAGGTTAGGGGTAAAACATTTTGGTACTACTCCCTAAGGACCACCGTATGGGTCCTTGAAGAGGACCAAAATGTTAGCCAAAAAGTTGTCAAAAACCACATGACCAACGACCTTGATTGATGCTCCGTTGGTGGGTTGACACTCTGTAGATGGAGGTCATGGATTCACACTTACTTGTGGGATAGACCCCAATTGGAGGAGCCTGCTTCATGAACTACGTAGATGCAAGATGCGTCGTCACACCACCTACGCTCCGTAGGTTGTGGTCGTGGGGCACTACCTGCAATTCTGCTAGTGGTTCGTCTAAGTGAGTGATGAATTGGTAAATTCACCCTACATTCCAATTAAGTCATGGACATTTATTTTTAGCGTTTTAGGTTTTTTAACATATTAAAATAATTAATTTGGATTTTATACTTCACTCTTCAAAGTAAAAACCCTCCCCTCCTGAAAATTCTCTTAAGATCACTATTACAAAAAAAGGGAAGAAAGAGGAAGAGACTAGGTCGAGTTTCACCAAGTTTTAAAAATTAGTCTAAGGCATTCATCAAAGGTATGTGAATCTCCTTCATCCGTGGGTTCTTCAACCCATGGATCCCCCATTGACATCCCCCAATCGTGAATCCAAAATACCCCACTCTAGCCAGGGTTGTGATTACATTGTGGGTTAGGCTTGATTGAGACTCCAATCTAGAGGATATCATACACTTATGTTTGAATTATGTTTATATGATGATTAAATAAGGTTTACATGTTAATACCTTGATGAACCCTAATCTAAGATGATGAAGGTGATCATTGTGCGTATAGGCCATTAGAGGCATGGTTGAAGGTCCTGAATTGATCTTCTTAATGTAATTATGTTGAATAAAAATTGATCATACTTAGAATCTACTGAATAGAAATTGAACTAGGATTAATTTAATAGGAATGATATTAACTTGATAAGTTAAAATTGAACCTACATGATAAAGTATGAGTAGGATTACCTTCGAATGATCAAAGTGATGGAATATCTTGTAATTAGACATGGATCATGATAGATAGAAGCTAGTATTGAAAATAGGGTTTGTACCCATTATTGTTAGGTCTTTGGGGGTAAATCCAAATATGAGGTGATCTTGATTGGGTATTCTCTTTCTCTTATACACCAAGGCATCAATAAGCAAGGATAGCAAAGTTCTCTCACATAGAACAATTCTAGGTTGACTTAAGGGGCCCTAAAATGAATCATGTTTGTTCAGATAGAACATGTTAAGGTGGATTATTATGATTCCTTGATGGAGAGTTGCATTTAGATTGTTATGGTAGGTCTCATGGTAGGTTGGGATGGTAGATCTCACGGTAGCTTGGGATAGTAAATATCATGATGGCTTGAGATGGAGGAATTAAGGTCTCCCATGGTTAGCTTGAACTCGCTTTGGTAAAATGATTTTATGGAATCTCACATTAGTATAGGAAAGGTAGCCTAGGATGGAGGATTAATACTCTCATATTGGTAGCATGAAATAGCATGATTAAAATACCTTCATGATAGCTTGACTTGGTTAGGCCAAGACCATTTCATGGTAGATTAGGATTGAGACATTAAACTCTCTGAAGGATAGCTTATGGTTTAGGATTTGCATTCTCCTATGGATAACTTGCATCTTGATGAGTTATTTTATGGTGGCTAGGTTGGTATACCTATAACCTTTCTATGATATCTTCGATTGCATGATATGATGTTTTCCATAGTAGTTAGGTCTAGCATGATAGTATGTTATTCTTTGATAAAATAGTATTAAAGATAGTTAGAATTGAGTAAGACAGCCTAAATTAGTACTTAGTGTAAATGGTACAATGGGATTTTATTCATACATGGCACCAGTATGACTTGAAGCTAGTTATTAAGTATCCTCTTATGAAGTGTGCCTAGCTCGTGTAGTGGTTATAATTACCTTCCATGATATGAATGACTTAAGTTCATAGCTCCTTGTTAATATGAAGTTGGTCTATAATGACACCTAGATTGGATAAAAATGAGTAGATGAATTCAAGACATTATTAGTGTGTGTGGTATTATGGGATTTCTCACATACATTGCGCAAGAGTGCTTGGAGGTGACTTAGGGGTATAATGCTCTTATGTTACGAAAACCTAGGTATTAATTATGAAGGTGGACAATGACCATGAATGACCAAAGAGAAGTACTTAACTTAGGTAGTATTCTGGGATTTAACTTCGCTTTGCACAAGTATACTTGGAGGTGGCTTGTAAAGTAGTTCACTTGAGTATGAAGGACTAATGTTTGAAGTATGAACTTATATTTGCCTTATGTTAACTTGTTATGTTATGATTATGTTATTATCTCTTATGTTTATGTCTTATGTTCACTAACCATTTGAGATGCTCTTATGATGATATGTTAATTTTTGTTCTTAGTACTTTTGTGCTAACACATATTGCCTACATTCTAACCAAATGTAGGGTTGCAGCTTTTAGTTGCTATTTGAGGGTTGAATTTCTAGGACGTTGAAAAAGTGGTGAGTCCTCATAGCTTCGAGGAAAATCCTTAATGTTCTTTTAATGTCTTTCATTATGTTTTTATACTTTATGTGGGATACATCTCAAGAATTTTACTCATGTCTTTCCTAGATGGTTTGCGACTGTAATGCTAGAAAGACTTCTGCTTTTACGAAATACTTTTCAAGATATGTCTTAAAGAAAGTCTTAGTTCCATATTTTCTATGCTCTTATGTACTGATTTCTAAGGTCTTGTATAAGACCTAATCGAGGTAGAACACAATATGTTACGACTTGGGGTGCTCTTGGGTCATTACACGGAAATAACCTTATTGTTATTTCATATAATTTTTCTACGGAAAAAGACCTAAAATACCCTTAAACTATTGTAAACAGGAAAAAATTATCCACCTTCACCTATTGGATCTAAAATTCCCTTATCATCTACCTTTAGGTCCTATATTGCCCTTTTTTTTAACAACCTCAGTTTAAATTCAATAAATAAATAAATTAATGAGGTGGCGTTTTCCTATTTGTCATTATATAATCAATTTAAACTAGTTTAAAAATTTACTCATTCCTAAATCAAATAAAATAAAACTATAACGAACATATCAAAAGTAGTCTGCATTCAACGAGAAAAAGAACAAAATAAAACAAAACAAAAATGGAAAGCTTAAAAAGGAAGAGCTCCATTTCATTTTCTCCGATCTCATTCCCAAATATCCGCATCTTCTCCGATGAAAATCCAACTTGCAGATCTCCATTCATCTCTTAACACCTTTGCACAAACGACAATCTACAAGACACACAGATTTGTGTAAAATAATTTTATCGCCAAATTTCTCACTAAACGCTATGATTTGAACCAATGAAGACTTCTTCAATTGGAGTGACATAGATCTAAATTTCAGTAGAGAGACTAGATAATCTAGAAAATTTCAGTTCATTGTCCTTTGAAATGGCCTCAAATTTATGGTCTCAGGATCTTTACAAACTTCATTCAAGCTGAATCAAGCTTAATCCAGATAAGTCTTCTACCCCTTATAATGATATTTAGAGTTCTTTGGTTCTGTAACGACCTATTTAGTCGTTTTGAGCAGCAGATTTTATTTCTGGAAAAACTGGCTGAGACGACGGAACCCACGACGGACCGTCATAGGCACGATGGACCGTCGAGGGGGTCTCGTTCCAAAACACTTAGAATTCTGAAATTTGGGTACTGAAATCGACTCTCTGAACTTCGTGACGACATGGCAGGACGGACCGTCGTAAGCACGACGGACCGTCACAGACTCTTCAAGGAAATTGAGTCTCTGAACTCTGTGACGGAGCAGCAGGACGGACCGTCGCAGGCGCGACGGGCCGTCACAGACTGCGTAAATCCCAGGCTGGGTCGGATTTCTGCTTAATAATTTAAGAAGCGTTTTGGACTATTCCTACTTTAAATATAAAGTTAGTGGGTTAATGTTAATAAGTCTAATTACTTGGGGGTTAAAAGAGATAACCTTGAGTTAATTAGTGGGATATTATTGCCATCTTTATACTTAATTATATGCTAATTAGGGTAAAAGAAAGAGGTTTTGAATAAGAAAAATAGAGAGAGAGAAAGGAGGGAGAACGAACGAGTAGAGAAAGAGAAGAACGCAGAATAAAGCAAAGGGTTTGGGAAGATAGCTTGTTGATCGCGATTTTTCGGTGGAGGTAGGTTATGGCTTATACTATTCGCAGTAAACTCTTAATAGCGAATGATATGTGTTGGGTAGTATTATAAAGTCTTCTATATGCTTAATTGTGTGCATGCATGATGTGATTTTATATATATAATTGTGATGAAATTAGCATGATGAGGCTATTGAATCTTGAACCCTAATTTTACTTTGTTATTGATGATGCCTTGGTATAAAAGAAGGCTTGATGAACTAAAGTAATGAGATTAGGGGATCGGGTGTCACGTTCCGACACCAGGATAGTAGTAGTGGAGCGGAGTGTCACGTACCGACACAAGAGGAGTAAAGATAATGAATCTTGAAATATGTTAATATACTCAATCTAAAGAATCTATTTTCCAAAAGAGTATGGTGTGGAGGCTTGAGTCCTCATAGATATGTTCGGTGATGTTAAAATGATTTTTATACTTGTTGCTATCACCTGTTAAGAATATTAGTTGATTTTATGATGTTATTCTGAGATATATTGCTTTCTATTTTGAGTTGGCCGATGATATCTACTCAGTAC
>NC_028644.1:49112584-49112768 GCF_001406875.1 Solanum pennellii
CGGATTTCAGGGTGAGCTAATGCTTCTAGCTTGGACTGGATCTTCTTCCTCATGTCTTGATGCCTTGAAGTTCTGGCATGGACTAGCTTTTGTTTATTTTAACTTCTTAGAATACTCTAAGTTTAGTAGTTTGATCATAGATGTTCTTGTGGTGATGACTTCCAGATTTTGGGGAATAATAGAT
>NC_028644.1:49114756-49115001 GCF_001406875.1 Solanum pennellii
TTTCCTCTTCTGACTATAGGGCCTATAATGACAAGTGATCAGCATGAACTTTTCAGTAAGTTCTTGAAATTGAAACCTCCAGTCTTTAAGGGTGCTGAATCTGAGGATGCCTACGATTTTGTGGTTGATTGTCATGAGTTACCACATAAAATGGGCATAGTAGAACGGTTTGGTGTTGAGTTTGTGACTTATCAGTTTCAAGGGAACGCCAAAATGTGGTGGCGGTCACATGTTGAGTGTCAACC
>NC_028644.1:49115317-49115577 GCF_001406875.1 Solanum pennellii
TCGAACAGGGTACTCGTCCCATTTCCATACCCCCTTATAGAATGGCTCCAGCAGAGTTAAGGGAGTTAAAAGCCCAACTTCAAGAATTGTTAGGGAAAGGCTTTATTAGACCGAGTGCATCCCCTTGGGGTGCTCCTGTTTTGTTTGTGAAGAAGAAGGATGGGTGTTTGCGGATGTGCATAGACTACCGGCAGTTGAAACAAGGTAACTATTAAGAACAGGTATCCTCTTCCTCGCATTGATGATTTGTTCGATCAGTT
>NC_028644.1:49119064-49180639 GCF_001406875.1 Solanum pennellii
GGATTTCAGGGTGAGCTAATGCTTCTAGCTTGGACTGGATCTTCTTCCTCATGTCTTGATGCCTTGAAGTTCCGGCATGGACTAGCTTTTGTTTATTTTAGCTTCTTAGAATACTCTTAGTTTAGTAATTTGATCATAGATGTTCTTGTGGTGATGACTTCCAGATTTTGGGGAATAATAGATGTTGAATTTTAGAAGTTATTGAATTGGTTTTTATTAATGAGTTTAAGTCTTCCGCATTACTTTTTGTTGATATTATATTGAAATGTTAGGGTTTAGATTGGTTGGTTTGCTCACATAGGAGGGTAAGTGTGGGTGCCAGTCGCGGCTCGGGTTTGGGTCTTGACAGGTTCTCACCTCCGATATATCGTCCCAGCATGTTAAAACACTAAAGGAATTGATACCACTGCTCAAGATAACAAAAATAGGTTTTATTTCGCAGACTAGTAGATATTTCTCTGTTATAGTGCTTGCATATCATCTGAGTCTGTTACCCAATTTCTTGTTGTTGATACATTTAATTTACTCTATGTCTACCAATTTTAGCTTGTAATCCTTGTTTTGAACTTTTATTATCCGCAAATTAGAATCTGTTTCTTTTTTTCAAATTTAACAATTGCTTTAGCCAATTTCAGAATCTACTACAAATTGTGAAATTGCTGCCTATAGAATTTCCTTCCCTGAATGTATCCCATATCTCCACCTCCTTATTAATCATCTCAATTTTTATGTAAGTAACATCTCAAGCTATAAACCATGGAACCTCGCAACTTCTATTTAGTACTTATTGAGACAATATACAGTCCGTCTCAAGGATCAGTGAAACATTATTACTATGCAAACAATAATATAGGCCCATTTTTGATAGATTTTATTCAAGACTCAATAATTAAAACATGTTTTAATACCGTTGTCTCATTATAAAGGAAATCACCTTCTTCAATTCTTACAAATAAGGCAAAAGAATCAATCCCTGACCCATCAGTGTTGCATTTATTAATTCCACTATGAGGATGAATCCATCTAACAACATTGCGATTGATTAGTGGTGAATACACCTCTAAGAACTTCACAATTAGGGGCTAAGTCTTACGCATCTCTTTCAACCAAGGATATCCAGATTTAACAAATAAATATATGTTTCTTTTAATATTAGCCACCAAAGCTTGCTTACTCATTTTCCCTGATGCGTGATCAAGTTTTTCTTTTCCATATGATCCATATAATAAATGCATGAACTGCTTTTAAAACTGGTATCTGTTTGGTAGAGCAGTCAACATTTCACGAATCCTCAAGAACTTGCCTAGCCGAACCATTGGAAAATGCAAACCTGCAGTTTCAATAAAAAAACATACATACTTGATATAAATCAAAATACAGAATAAACAAATCCATACAAGATTCTTGTATATTATCATTACTACAACTAACACTCCATAGAGTCAAATAAGCCACTTCTAATCAAAACCTCTCCTATAGGAATTCTTCTGAACCACATTCTCCACAAAAGGAAAGACACCTTAAAATGTATGTATTTTTGCCAAATGTTAAGGATTAAGTCTATAGGTTCTTTCCTAAACATGCACAGCTCCCTAGCAGACCAAATTTTAAATATCCCAGTACCACTAGGCATCTACAAAGTCTTAACTCTACCCTATGCAAAATGCATATCTCCCAAAACATTTTAATGTGCCTACAAACCTCCTCATTGAAGAAAGTAGCTATCACCTCGTTATTCTATCATTGAGTATTGTACAATTGAAAAATTGATTTAACATGAATCATGTGAGATAGGTACAACATACTGAAGGGCTCCCAATTGTGTCCAATTATTAAACCAAACACTAGCATGACATTCTTTTTGTTCCCACCAAATTTTTAAATAAAAAAGCCTTTAGCTTGAAGCATATCCTTCCATACATGTGAACCACCATTCTATTTAACTACATAAGGTCTATGTCTCTCACAATATTTGTTCCACATGAATAGCCCATAAAGAATTGGAAGTATTAAACTTCTACCAGAGTTTTGCGAAAAGAGATTTGGATACATCAAATAAAGATCTAAACCCCAAACCTCCCTCACACTTTGGAACACATAAGCAATATAGTGTGTAGCTTAGCCCTCCTTTTTAAAATTCCATAAGAATTTAGCAAAAATCCTATGAATATAATAAGTAACACATTTCAGAAGGCTAATAGCATATAAATGGTAAATAAACATACTTTTGCAATATCTGATTTATCACAATCATCCGCCCAAGAAAGACAGAATTTTCTCTTTCCATAATTGGAGCTTATTCTGAATTTATTTCATCAATTGTGAAAAATTTACCTTCGTTTCATACCATGCCTAATTGGACAACCCAAACAAATAAAATTAAACTTTCCTATAGAGAAACTTGAAACTCCTTCCACAACCTGAATATAAGTCCGTGCAGCTTTACTGAACACATAATAAGAACTCTTGTTCTTATAAATAAGTTGACCATATTGATGTTCATATAGTGTTGCGATTTTCATAATCAGCAATATAGATCATATGTCTGTTGCTGCAAAGATAATTGTATCATCCGCATATGCAAGAAGATTCAATTGTTCACTTTATTTAGGCAATCCAAAAGACATAAAATCAGATATTTCAAACAACTTATTAAGAGATTGAGATAAAAACCTCCCGGTTAGAATAGAAAGAGCAGGAGATAGGGGGTCGGTCCCTTTTCTTAATTCCCTTGTATTATAAGGTGGAATTAAAAAAACCATGTACTTTACCAGTAATGAGTACTAAGTACCAATTATTAGCACGAATCTTGTTAGTCAAATTAGAATTAATATCCAACCTTCTAAGAACTTTAATCAAGAAATTCTAGTCAAGTCATCATAAGCTTTGTCCATATCCAGTTTAATAATCGCATTATCTAGTGTACCGCTGAACCGAATATCAGAAAAAATTTCATTAGCTAAAAGCACAAGTTCAAAGATATTTCTACCCTTAACAAAACCAAATTTATTCAGGCAATAAATATTGGGATAAAGCCTTCCAATCTATCATGAATAAGTTGACAAATGAATTCACCACATACTTTCTAGAGCTATAAATAGAATAATATGAGTGTTTATAGAGTTATTGAATTAAAATTTATGCACATATACTTTATTTATTGGAAAGTATCGGAGGCATTGAGGAAAGGAAAAGTATTGGAGAAGTAGTTTAATGGACGTTGGTTCTTCTATGGAGGTAGGTTATGGTTTGTTCTATTGAATAGATAGAATATTTGTGCATTGAGTGATATAATGAAGTTCTCTATGTAATTGGTTGTGTGATTGTGTGGCTTGGTTTTGTGGTTTCGATAATCTATGTGTTCTTTGTGAATGGTATGAAATCCTGAGAATGTGATATTTCTAATCTTGAACTCTCTCTATCTAAGTAATGCCTTTAATAAAGAAGGCTATATGAAATATTGTTAAGGATGTTAAAAGTGGTGATAATAAATGATAAATTAACAATATATTTTTGGATCGGGGTGTCACGTTCCTACATGGTATTATTGGATTGGAATCCTATTTTGACACTGTATTGTTAGATCGGGCTGTCTCGTTCCAACATGGTATTATTGGATTAGGGTGTCACATTCTCACATGGAATTATTTAATCGGGGTGTCACATTATGACACGGTATTATTGGATTAGAATGTCATGTTCTGACATGGTAATATTAAAGAGGAAAACATAGATAATTAACTAAATGTACTCAATCTTAAAAAAAACCATTTCCCAAACAACTGCGGTGTGGAGGCATGAGTCCTCGTGTGTGTGGTTGATATCATCATTGATTACATACTTGCTTCAGTTGTCATTTGTTCATGTCGTTTGTGTGTGTTTATTACTTTCTAAATGCCATAGTTGATTTTATACTATTAATTTATGCATATTAGTTAATATTTTGAATGGGCCAATGATATCTACTTAGTACATGTTGCCCACTGAGCCCTACTTGTGTTTTTATTTGTTTTATTTTGAGGAGTTCATCGAGTTCAAAATGCCTTAAGCTCCCAGGGAGGAGGTTAATAGGATCTTATTTTAGTTAAGGTGTATCTATGAGATTTCGGTTATAATCAAGGAGTTACTTGTACCTTATCTCGATAAAATTTCAAAATTACTAAAGTTGGCCAAACCTTATACTCTTCTTCTTCTTCTTCTTCTTCCTTCTAGTTTCACCATTAATAACATCGTTTCCTTCTTTCTCCCCCCCCCCTCCTCCATTTTTTTCATTTGATGCTTTTTCTTAGTAATTTATCCTTTCCATTAAAATTTGATGTATTGAAAGCATAAATCTTTTTTAGCGAATAATAAATAAAAAGACTCGAAACATCGAGATGATTCCATATCTAATATTTGAGACTATTTTGAGATGATTTTGAGTTGATCGAGATTTAATAATCAACGTATACTTCATATATAGTTAAAACTCTATTTAGTTTTTTGAGTGTATCGTAATATATAGTCAATGTATAACTTATACATAGGTTCGCTATATTATATAGTCAGTATATACATTCCGGAAAAGGCTCAAAAATACCTTTAAACTAGTGGAAATAGCTCAGATTTACTCTTTTAATCCATAAATTCATCACCCATTGTGGATAAATCACTAACTTTGAACTAGTAAACATATTAAAATAAAAACAAAGATTTACTAGCCTACGGTAGTGAAGATCCGCTTTGAAACTGAGCCATGTAAGAAACTTCAAAACTTATTCGCAAAGTGAAGAAATATGTGAAATCATTTCTTTCCCTACCCACTAAAATGAGGGGAAATGGATGAAATTGAATTTTAAGAGAATTGAGGGAAGAATCACATATTAGGGATATTATTAGTCTCCAAGGAAGTGGGAAATGTTTTGTCCTTATGTGGGATCCATGTGGAGTTCGCGTGGCGCTTAAAATACTTTTGTTAATTAGAAGGCTAAGTATGACTCAATACTTTTGAAGGAAGGGTAATTGTACGCCACAACATAGTTTGATGGAAAATTAGAGCAATGTCTGATAGTTTAGGAGTATTTTTGAGTCTTTTTCATATAATTTATATGACTTTTAGAAAACTATATCATATAATCAATGTATATATCGAATAGTTTTCTTAAGTATATAAAAATTTTTTTTAAACTAGTTACTAATTTATATTATATATAATTGAAACTATTTCTAAAATATAAAACCAAAGTAAAACATTACTCTTAAATTAAGTATAATTTTAGTAATTTTCTCAAAAAGTCTCACATAAAGACAAAGGAATTAACTTATATCCTTCTCACACTCTTCAATTACTTAGTGCCAAAAAATATTTTAAGAATCAAAAGCCATCATAGGAGGGTTAAGGTCACCATTGTTTCATTCTTTATTAACCATCGATTTTGATTACAGATTCCTGCCTGTTTCTGAGTTTGATGGATTCCTATAACTTTTTTTACTCATCATATTGCTTGTTTATATTTTGACCGTTGCTATGTTTTTGAAAAAAAAGGAAAGAACTGAACACATTTGATATGTATCGGACCATTTTTAGTGGTCATTATGTTCAGAGTTAACATATGGGGATGAAAAACATGATTTTTTTTCTACTTGTTTTTGTGTCCTCAATTATGTTTTGATGAAACTAGGGTTAGGTTTTTTTTTTATTGTTCTGTGGAGGAATGCATGTTTTCGCTAATAGATTTTATATATAAGGTAGATTTTCCATGAAAATTGAGAGAATTTGAAAACCTGTTTCACTCGAAATCACTTGTAAAAAGTCAAATACAATTCACTCCAATTTATATTCACAACCAAACATAAATCCAATTTTAATTCATCATTATTAAAAATGAATAATGATGATTGGAAATTGGAGTGTTTTTACAGTTTATGTGATTAATTTGGAGTGAAAATATTCTTAAAAAGTTGAATTTTATGGCGAATCATGTTTGTTTTTTGGAGACTTTCATCCTTTGTCACTGAATAAAAGAAATTAAGATATTCATGAATTTTGAAATGAAGTCATAGAATGAAATAAGATTTAATGTTTCTTTTCTCCTGAAAAATGTAATTTGAAACAAAGGTATGAAATTTGTAGAGTGATGAATATAAGTTTTTTTGGGAGTTATTTCTTCCCTTCCCTTTTTCTTTTGGGTTCTCTTTTTTGACGAGATGAGTATTAGAATATGGAAGTTTGATACATATGTTATGTTGTCTGTGACTTGTTTTCAAAATGGATATGGGTGATGTAGATATGGTGGATGCCGAAAAGAATGTCCTTGCTAGTGATCCTAGTGTACTATGACACATCGGTCTACGAAAATGGTGTTAAGAGAAAAGGGTTGATTGGAATAAGCAATCTTGAGGAAAAAATGGATGATCAGAGTGATTCAAAAGGAGTGGACTTGATGAATGTTAAAAGTAAGACTGAGAATCAGCTCAAATCTAAGAGTCAGTCTGAGACTCATGAATATTTAGTCAGTAAGGAAAAAACAGTTTATCTGGCACACAAAATGCTAAAAATTTTGAAAATGGAGAAGGGGAAGTTGAACGAAATGTGTTGTTGTAGAAAAAGACACATACTATTGATACTGGGTCGGATGATATGGTAAGTGGCTATTTGAAGTTGATTGATGGTGAAGTATAAAAGATTGACCAAGGAAAACTAAATGAAGTGCATCAGAATGATAAAAAGATCTATGAGGTCAATAAGAATGGTAATGATATGAAGGTTAATAGATGAGAGGACCATTAAATTAAATCAAATGCTACAACTATTACCATTGATGGTGCTAGATTAGATGAGCTCAAAATATGAAAATTAAATTTACTACTTCTTCTATTGGAAAAATGGCAAAACCATTTAGTCTAATGTTTTCGATCAATCCTTCAACTACAAATGTTGGACAACATAGTGGGGAATCATATGAGAATATTTTTGCAATGGTACATAATATGATATACCCTTTGTTTCAAAAAAAGGTATATTAGAGTATGCACCATTGCGGAAATATTGTCAGATGCGTCCCAACGATGTTGTCCAGCATTTGTAGTTGTAGGATTGATAAGAAACATTAGACTAGCGGGTTGTGGAATTTTTCCAATATAAGAACCAGTAAATACGATTTTCACTTTTAGAAACTCATCCAATCTAGCAATATCATTGGTATTAGTTATAGCATTTGTTTTCATTTGATGGTCCTCTTGTCTATTAACCATTATATATACCATTCTAATTGACCTCATACATAATTTTCTTATTTTGATGAACTTCATTCATATCTCTTTCATCAAGCTTATGTACTTCATTGTCAGTCACCTTCAAATAGCCACTTACCATATCATTCGTTTCTACTTCAATAGTATGTGTATTTGTTATCCATCAACACATTTCGTTAAAGTTTCCCTTCTCCATATTCAATATTTTAGCACTTTTTTGGCCTTGGTAACTGTTTTTGTCCTTATCGATTACATTCCTTGTGCCTCTGCCTAACTCTTAGAGTTGAGCTGACCCTCTGTATCACTTCAAGCATTATTCAAGTCCTCTCTCTTTGAATCACTCTAATCATCTATCTTGTCCTCAGCATTGCTTATGCCAATCGAGTCTTCCGTCTTAAAACCATTATTGTACTTGACCAGGGATTCATTGGACACTAGTATATCGCTAGCAGGGCCATTATTTTTGGCACTGACCATCTCTACATCACTATTATCCATTCTGACAACTAGTTACAGGCAACACATGGATCAACTTTTTACATTCTAATACTCGTCTCCTTAACAAAGATCTCCTAAAAGAAAAATAAAAGGGTAGAAATAACTTCCAAAAAACTGATATATATGACTCATTCTAATGGTTACATGATTCTCTACAAATTTCATACCTTTGTTTTTAAAAGAAAAGAAACTTATATCTAATTTCATTCCATAACTTCATTTCAAAATTCATGTATAACTTAACTTCTTTTCTTCCTCTACCACTAATATCACTGCAAGGAAGAAAGACTCCAAAAAACAATAACGATTGGCCATAAAAAATTCAAGTTGTTTTTACTTTTTTTTACTTCAAATCATTCAAAATAAATCAAAAACAATAAACTCCAAATTATATTAACAACAAAACACAACTCCAATTCTACATAATCATTATTCACTATTAAACAGTGAATAATAATGATTGAAAATGAATTTGAGTTTTGTTGTGAATATAAATTGGAGTTAATTGTTTTGAGTTTTTGTGAATGATTTGGAGTAAAGTACCTTTTTTTTCTTCAAATCTCACAATTTCATTGACAAAGTCCCCTAAATATAAAATCTATTAGTTAAAGAATGCATTCCTCCTCCACAAACACACAGAAAAAGAACCCTAACCCTAATTCCATCAAAACAGAATTGAGGATATAAAAACAAACTGGAAAAAAAATTGTTTTTCATCCCCATATATTAACTCAAAACAGAATGAAAACTAAAACAAGGTCCTACCGCGGACCAATTCACAGGAAAAAAGTATTAGTACTTCATCCACATCTCAAATGATTTTAGATTTTCATCTTTTTCAAAAAAAGAGCAACGTTCAACTAATAAAAAAACAACGTAGATGATTAAAAAACTTATAGGAATCTATCAAATTCAGCAATAGGTAGGAATCTGCTATAAAAATTGAAGGTTGATGAAGCAAAGTAGCTTAACAAAGAAGGAAACGATTCCGGACATTTGCTTTTTCAAATATTTTTTGGCATTAAGAAATTGAAGAGTGTGCGTAGGATATGAGTTAATTCTTTTGTCTTAATGTGAGACTTTTTGATAAAATAACTAAAATGACACTTAACATAAGATTTATGTTTTATTTTGGCCTTATGTTTTAGGAATATAATTTTAAATTATATATAATAAATTAGGAATTAATTTACAATAGATATTTTATATACTTTAAAAAATATTTAACATATTTATTGATTATATGCTATAGTTCGCTAAAGTATACTGTCTATATAATATATCGTACATATATATGATTTATATACTGACTATACATTATGATACACTTACAAAACTAAATATGACTTAACTGTATATGAATTATACATTGACCATATGTGAAGTATATATTGACTCTTTAATCTTTATCAACTAAAGTTTACCTCTAAATAATCTCAAATTTTAGATACGAAATCCTCTCGATGTTTGAAGCCTTTTGATATATAATTCAGTAGACATAATTCACCATTATGGTAAGTTAAATTTTAATGAAAAGTAAAAAAAATAACTAAGAAGACACAAAGTTATTATTGTTGAAATTGGAAAGAAGAAGAAAACTAATAGGTTTTTTAGTAAGATAAGGTACAAATACTACCTAGATTATGACCAAAATATTATATACATGCGTTAACTAAACATAGGTCCAAATACCCCCCTAACCCATTTTTTGAAATTTTTTACACCTTTTCCGCTTAAGTGGCATCCAAACATCTCCAACACACCTTAACGGTGTGGAGTCATGGAGTGTGTCATGTTAGCCAAAAGGTGTATCAGATTAAAAAAACAAACGTGTTTTGGGTGGTGAATAGGACCTTAGTTTAGTTATAGTGTATCGCTAGGATATCGGTCATAGTCTAGGAAGTACTTTGGCTTTTTCCCAAATGTAAGCTAAACATTTTGTTAACGTAATGAGACACCCTGTAAATCGTATAACCTAAGCTAGATCACTAAAATGAGATATAATAAGTTAAAAAGGGTTAGAATGAAGTGTGTATAGCTAAATTAATGCAACTAACTTATTTTGGAAGTGTTAGTGCCAAAATGTAAAGAGACGTTCGAAAACTAGGTTTTTGGTGCTAGGATGTTCTAGTTTTTTGTGATGGAGTTTGATGTGTGGTTTTAGGTGCAACTCATGTAGAAATTTTTATTAAACCTACAATATTGATGTTAGGGGGTAAAAGGTTTGGGTATTACCCTCTTAGGACCACCGTAAGGTTCCTTGAAGAAGTCCCAAATGTTGGCCAAAAACCATTCAAAAATAGATTGACCGACGACCTTGATTAACGGCCTGCTGGTGCGTTGATGCTCCGTAGGTGGAGGGTGTGGCTCCACAATTAGTCGTAGGATCTAAAACCCCAATAAGTGGAGACTTAGTAACGAACCACGAGGTTTTAGAATGCCTTGTCACACCATTTACGGTTCGTAGGTGGTGGTGATGGAACACCACCTACAAATCTCTCAGGTGTTCGGCCAGTGAGGGGTGAATTAGTAAATTTACCCCACGCTCCAATTAAGTCATACACGTTTAATTTTTTATTTTAGGTATCTTAAGTATATTAAATAATTAACTATCCACTTACACTTTTCTCTTCAAAATAAAAACACTCCCTTCCCTAAAGTTCTCTCAAGATCACCATTAAAGAAGAAATGAAGGAGGCATAAGCTAGGTCGAGTTTCACCAGGGTTTCAAGACTATTCTAAGACATTGATCAAATTTGTTCTTCCACACATGGATCCCCCATAGATATCCCCCAATTGTGAATCTGAAATACCCGAATTCTTAATGTAATTGTCTTGAACAAAAATTCATCATAGTAAGGATCATCTATGAATTGAAGTAGGTTTAATTGAATATGTAAGATCTTAACCTGTAATGTTAGAATTAAACCTATATGATCAAGTATGAGTAGAATCACCTTATAATGATCAAAATGATGGAATAGCTTGTAATAAGACATGGATCATGATAGAATGAATCTAATATTGAAAATAGGGTTTGTAACCATTGTTGTAAGTTCTTTGGAGATAAAATGAAATCTTAGGTGATCTTGATTAGGTGTTCGCTTTCTCTTATAAATCTTGAGATGAATAATCTACGATAGTCAAGTTCTCTCACATAGAAGGATTCTAGGTTTACTTAAAGACCTAAAATGAATAAGGCTTGTTAAGATATATTAGCTTGAGGTTGAGTCTCATGATTCCTTGATGGATAGTTCAATTACATAGTTTGGTATGGTAGATCTCTTCGTATCTTGGGATAGTAGATATCACGGTAGATTTAAATGGTAGATCTTATGGTTGCTTGGGATGGTAGATCTCATAATAACTTGGGATGGTAGATCTTATGGTCGCTTGGAATGGTAGATCAGATGATATCTTGGGATAGAGAAATTAAGATATCTTATGGTTAGCTTGATCTTGCGTAGGTAGAATTTATTTCATAGTAGCTTTCATTAATATAGGCAAGGTAGACTAGAATGGAGGATCGATACTCTTTGTGAGATAGTGTGAATTGTCAAGACTAGATTTTCTTCATGATAGATTGACTTGGTTAGTCTAAGACCATTTAGTGGTAGCTTAGGATTGACACATTAAACTCTCCTAAGGATAGCTTAGGGTTTAAGATCAGTACTCTCTTATGGATAGATTGCATATTTGTTGAGTGGTTGCATAGTGGCTAGGTTGGAATACTTGTAACCTTCCTATGATAGCTTGGATGGCATGATATGATGTTTTCCATGGTAGTTAAGTCTAGCATGATAGTCTGTTATTATTTGATAAACTAGAATGGAAGGTAGTTAGCATTGACAAAGCTAGCCTAAATGAGTACTTAGTGTAAATGGTAGAAAGAGATGCCATTTATACATGGAACAAGTATGACTTAAACGGCATCACGGAATGTCCTCTTATGAAGAGTGCCTAGATTGGGTATTGGCTATATTTGCCTTCCATGATATGAATTAATTAAGTTGACAACTCTTTGTTCATATGATGTAGTTCTATACTGACACCTAGAGTTGATGAAAATGAATAGAATAGGATTCCATTAATACATGGCTTAAGTATGACTTAAAGCTACTTAGGTAATGTCATCTTATGAAGTGTGCCTATCTTGGGTAGTGGCTATATTTGCCTTGCATGATATAAATGACTTAAATTGATATCTCCTTCTTAATATGAAGTAGACTTATAATGCACCTAGATTTGCCGAAAATGATCTTAATGTGTTTTGTATTATGCGATGCCTCACATACATTTCACAAGGGTGCTTGGAGTTGAATTAGGGTTATAGTGCTCTTATGTCATGAAAACCTAGGTCTTAATTACGAAAGTGTACTATGACAAGGAATGACCAAAGAGAGGTACATAGCTAAGGTAGTATTATGGGATAGTATCTTGGCGTTAAACAGGTATAATTGGAGGTGGCTGGTGAGGTAGTTCACTTAAGTATAAAGGACTAATGTTTGAAGTATTAACTTATATATTCGTAATGTTAACTTGTTATGTTATGATTATATTATTCTCTCTTATTCTTGTGTCATATGTTGACTAACCATTTTGAGATGCTGTTATGATGTTATGTTAGCTTTCGGGCTTAGTACTTTTATACTAATGCATATTGCCTACATTCTAACCTAATGTAGGGTGTAAGCTTTGAATTATTAATATAGGGTAGAGTTTCAATGATTTTGAAGAAGTGAGGAAGTGGTGAGTCCTCATAGCTTTGAAGACAAACCTTTATATTCCTTTTATGTCTTCCGTTCTGTTTTTAGACTTAAGTGGGCGCGTCACAATAATTTAATTCATTTAACTCATAGATGGTTTGAGACAATAACGCTAGAAAGACTTACGCTTTTATGAAATACTTTATGAGATATGTCTTAAAGAAAGTTTTAAATTCTTCCATATTTTTTTGCTGTTATATAATGAATGCGAAGGGCTTGTATAGACCTCTTCAAAGTCGAATACACCATGTTACGGCTTGGATGTGCTCTAGGGTCATTATAAACTATGTGTTAAAGCAAAAGATTTTCAAATGGTCTTAGGATGTCTCAAACCACACCAAAGTAGAGTCTTGTTCATGAGTGTGAGTCGCGACACATTTCATGAATTGGAGGCTATTAGATTTTTAGAAATAATCTCATTTTTCTTTTAGTCGTGCCATAGAGGTTTAGCTCTAGTAAGTCTTAATTCTAATTTTTGCCTATGATTGTTCATGTTATAATAGAGCTAATTCTAGAATAGTTGTGGATAGTGACAGGGCGCAAGAAATTCCTCCCCAGGTTCCAAACAAAGATCCTCCTCAGGATCAACACCAAGTAACTCATCAAGTTCCAAATGACCCTTCAATATGGAATGCTACTCTTGACGAGCTTAGGGATACTATGAAACTATTGGCACAAGCCTTGATGGATCAAGCTAATAGAGAGGTGGTGGATCTACCCAACCCTATAAGAGGAATGGATGCTTCTATGGTAAGAGAGTTCTTGAGAATGATCCTCTCGAAATTTGTGGCTCTAATATGGAAAAAGATCCAAATAGGTTCATGGAGGAATAAGGACCTTTCAATCATGGGAGTGTCATCCATTAAGAAGGTAGAGCTAGCCGCCTATCAACTGGAAGATGTTTCCCAAAGTTTATATAAGCAATGGAGGGATTGTAACATTCCAGAATAATTACATGTCTAATGAAGAGCCCAGTAAGTCGGCAAGAATGCATATTGGGTATACATAGGCATTCCAATGCCCAATATTGAGAAATAGTTGGCATAATATAGAAAATCGGTTAAGGGGTATGATCCAATTTCTATAAAATACCCAAATAAGAAAAATATAGGGCATATTAGAAAATATTTTCTTAAAGGGTGTTAGCCAATTTTTCCAAGTATTAATAATCTTGTTTAGGAAATGTACCTGCAATGAAGACCCTAAACTATAAAAATATATTTCATCCAACTCACAAAAAGGTATGAGGCATCGAAGTGTCAAGGCTAGCTACCATGGCACATGATTAATTAAAATGATCAAGTATATTAAGCAGTGCCCAAGGACATAGTGAGGATCCCTGGGAAAAAAAGTAAACATACCCCAATGAACCATAAATAATAGTTAGTTAGGAAATTAAAACTAACCCATGTTCAAGGACATGTGAAGAAGTGGTCAAAAGAGGGGACCACCCTACCCGAATTTGGTTAGTGTAGTTAGGGGTAAAAATGTGCACAAGGGACCACTCCATGAGAGGCCTAACTTCCTAATCAATTCTAGACCATAAAATACTTCCCGAAATAGAAAAATAACCTAGGACCAAATGAAATAAACTCATTGGTGCACCCGACAACCTAGGACTTAACCAGGTTACACTAACCTAGTAACTAGTTAAAGAGACAACCTAGTACCTAGCCTAGGATGGTTCAAAAGGTTGGTTATGGTCCTAAAAACATAGGGATACTTTAGTAATTACCATAGGCTACATAATTAATTAATTTATAAGCTTAATCAATTAAGTAATTTAAAAGGATAAAACCGAAATCAAAAACAAATTTCCAGATTTTGGCTAAGACGAGAAAGAGACAACGTAGTACCTAACCTAGGATGTTCCAAAGTTGTAAATTGTGGTCCTAGTGACTTTTGGTTGTTTTTTAATTTCCTTAAGTTCCTTATTTAATTAATTAAGCCAGCAAATTATTTAAATTAAGCCTTGGTCAGCCGAGACACTTAGTAAAAATTGAAGTTGGCTAAGTCAATGGTCCTCTTATGTCTAGTCAACTTAGGAGGAGTATTTTAGTATTTAACTAATAAGTTATTAATTAAGTTAATTAATCTACAGTTGAAGAATTCAACATCAGTTTCAAAAAAACTAGAAACCACGTCCATTCACAAGAAAATCACAACTAAGGCAGTAAGCAACAAACCGCAAGAACGTATAATGCTAAATTCATTCTTGGGCGATTTGAAGGTTTTCGTTCAACAAGGGATCATCGCAGATTCAATCTTTATAAGGTATGGGTTTCTCTCCTGGACTCCTTTCTCCAAGAATACTTTCTTTCAAACGATTCAAATATCTTGAAAACTAGGGTTGTTCCCATATTGTCGTCGAACTCCGTTGTCCCTATAACCATTTTCGATTCCCTGATGAATAGGTTAGAGATCATGTTGTTGGTATGTGGTGCTGGATGTTCTTAACATGTATTGTTCTTGAATGATCAATAACAAATGAATCAATGAACTTTTAGTTGTGTAAAGTTAATATTATCATGTAAATCAAGAACCGATGATATGCTAAGTTACGTCCGTGATGTGTTAAGTGATCTATGCGTTTTGGCCAAATGTTGACTTGCTGTTATTGTGATGTTATGAAGATGCTAAGTTCATTGAATTATTAATATGATGCTGTCCAAGTGGTTTAAAAACGTTAGCACTAAAAGCTATAACACTAATATTGGCTTAAAGACATATATGAAATCACATCTTGAATGAATTGCCTATCTTATGTCAACAAATTTCCTAAAACTACTTTGTAAAAAGGGATGCATGCAAATGGCTATGAGTTTATGTAAAATATTGAAATATTGGCTAATGGTTCATACATATTCGATTTAAATATAAACATACATAAAATTTGTTTATGCCGACAAAAATGGCTACGTAGTTTAATATCCATACGTTGAGCCCAATATTAATCATATGTCAATCTTGTGTAGTAAGAGTATCAAATGATATTATAAGCACTTCTAAAGTAAATCAATGAATCCATAAACAAGGTCCTGCTATTCATTTGTACAACTCCCAACATGCTCTAAAGGAATAAACTATGAACATATGTAACTTATTGAAAGAACTGTTCATCGTCCATAAACAATGACATGAAGCTACTACACTAAAGAAAGGAAGTAACGTGAGTTATATCATAATTAAATGGTTCTAAATTATGTAAGTGACAAAAATGGGGTGTTAAAGGAAGTGAGATAAGTCTTACTTATACCTAAGCTACTATGTTAAAATAACACTCCCGAATGAAGGTGTTAGAATGTGTGAGACTAGTGTCAATAACACCTAAGGATGATATGTAAGGAAAATTCGCACTTCATCAATGAAAAGTAACGATGATATGAAAGTACAATTCACATTTCATCAATGTAAAGTAAGGACGAAAATTCATCAAAAGAGTAAGTAAATCTCAATCTAGAAGCAAGCTTCCATAATACTTGAGTTGATTTTAAAAGATAAAGAAGATAATGAAAGTGAGCACATCACCGATAGACTAGTTATGACATGTACTTGCACGTGTAAGTCTCATGAGACGAGTCTACCACTGAGGTTGACAATTAGTCTCAATAATCCCCTAGTCTTCGAACTATGTCAATCCAACATAGGAACTAGCCAGTGGTTTCCACCTAAGAGAGCTAGGTATGTTTCGATTTCACTTTGGCTAGTGATTCCAACTCTTTTCAGTGTGGGGAAGACAGCAGATTTCATGTTTATCTTACATGATATATGTCGATTATTGCTCATGACATGTTCTTTGTTCACTATAGCCATGAGTTACTCCTTTTTGGTGTGGCGTGAACACTTGAGATGGATAACCTTAGCCGGGAATCACCCCTTTTCTGTGTAGGGCAGACATTGGATTTCATGAGTAGTTGATATGATCTAAATTCATTTTAATTGGTGAATCGCCTTTTTCGGTGTGGGGAAGACACTGGATCTCATGTTATCTCACATGATGATGGAACGTATATTTAAAGTGAGCTACGAAGAACAGTTTAAAATGTCAATTGTCAATATCAATACTTATGAAGTTTCATAAAATAGTGGGCATGGCCAAATAAGATTGGCTCAAATGACTTGTTATGTGATGCCAACTAAGGAAAGTAGAAACATAATGACAAATAAAAACCTCATAACTTCCCTTAACATGAAATTAATGAAAAAGATGGCTTAGACAAAAGATATTGGCTTATGAAATGTTCATTGATATATAGAGTAACAATTGACTCATTGTAAGGTAGTAAAATTATTCCTTATTCCTAAGATTACTTAGGTTATTCATTGTGGGTATGGGACTACAATGAGTCATTGCACTTGCAAGTAAAACATAGGTCAAAGGAATCATTGAACAACACAACAACAAGAAGAAAAAGATTGGAAAATAAACTAAAGTATACAAAGAGGACCTCTCGCGTTCAAGAAGATCAAAATTTCAAATCTTCTCCCGAGTAGTTCTAAAATTATGTTTATAATACTAATGTCTTGTAATCATATAGAAAATGAGTTGTGAGCTTTGAATACATTGAAATACATCGTATTTATTTTACAATTCACAACTAACGACTTAGAAAAGTCAAGTGATTATACTTTCCAGAAATGGCATGTTGTTTAGGAAGAGCTTTCCTTGATCATACATAGCCTTATGTGTGTGTGTGCATACACCCATACTTAGAAAAAGTGGTGTACTGACCCTATACGATTTACTATTTTAATAGGTGCAGGTCAGAGAGAAGATTGAAGATTCATTGTAGTGGTTTGGACATCAGTGTTCTCAAGAACATTTCGTAGGTCCTCTTGATTTCGAGGATGCTACAGTTTTAGTTTATCCTAGTAGTAGACAAAGCTAGTGGATGTTGTCCATAGTGTTTATTTCATAGTTTCATTTCGCAGCTTTGTAATAAGTCCCTGTTTGGCAAACTTAATTATGATATATTCTTCTTATTTTTTCAATTGATTCTTTATGATAGATGGTTGTTCTTTTCTTTGAGCTTAGTACATGATGTAACTATGTAATAAATATATGAAATCAATGTGTACTTCAAAAATTTAAATTTTTCTAAATTTTCCGCTAATATTAACGATATGAATGTGATGAATGTAAGAAGTGACTTGTCTGCGACCTCTGAGAGGTCAACGACGCCGGTTACAATTTGAATTCATGAATCAAGGTCGTGACAAACTTGGTATCAGTGCGCCACAATCATAACTTAGAGACTACGTGATGATAAGAAATCTTGGTTCATCTACTCCTTATCGTGCTATATGGAATTATGACATCTTGTGTCATTAAAGAATCTAACTCGCTTCTTGTATCTACGTGTAGAAATTAAATACGAGGAGAAATATAGGCAAGGGAGTTGGTGAAGCAGTTGTTGGAGGAAACCAAGTTCCTCCTCAAGCCCCAGCTGCTGCAGGTCAAGTGCCTGTCAACCCAGCTGGATTGACAGATGGTGAAGTGTGGGAGGGATTTCTGAAGATGGCAAAGGCCATCACCACTCAGGCCAGTCCATCACGGCTCAAGCCGCAAGAGAGGGTGCTCCTAGGGAGATCCCGCATGTTGGCACCATGCCTAACATGTTGAGGATCTTCACCCGAATGAATCCCCAGTTTACTACGGATCAAAGACTAAAAAGGATCCTCAGGATTTTGTGGATGAGGTCCACAAGATACTATGTGCCATGGGAGTTGGTGAGTAGGAAAAGGCTGAGTTGACTGTTGATGTGGGAAAATGGATGAGAACTAGGAGATGTTCTCATCACTTGGGATGTTCTCAAGACTGCCTTTCTAAAGAGGTTCTTTCCTAGAGAACAAAGGGAAGACAAAGTTGAAGAGTTCATCAACCTGCCACACGAAGGTATATCTGTCAAGAAGTATTCCTTAAAATTCCTTAAACTCTCAAAGTATTCTCTTCTCTATTGGCAAAAAACAGGGACGAAATGAGCAGGTTTGTGACTGGAGTGTCTGAGGATCTAGTGGAAGATTGTCACGCAACCATGTTGCATGACAACATGGATCTGGGTAGGTTTATGGTGCATGCTCAGCAAGTGGAGGAGAGCTGCCGTAAGAGAAGAGTTCATGAAGGCAAGAAGCCTAAGACTGTGAATATAACTGGTTGTAGCTCGGGTAGAGGATCATGTGGAGTCCAAACCAGGCCTCTGTTTAAGAGGAATTCAGGTAATTCTACTTTTTCAGGAAATTCTAATGCCAAAGTGAACATGTCTGGCCCTAAAAGGGCGAAGATCGGAACGTCCAGGAAAAATGCAAGCCTTGTGGTAAATGTGCACGTTCTCATGGAGGTGAATGTTTATTAGGTACTAACACCAGTTTCGGGTGTGGAAAGATTGGACACATTGTCCGAGATTGTCCTCAAGTGATAAATAAGGCCAAGGAAGATGCTCAACCTCGTCCAAATGGAAATGCTACAGCTGAACCTCCAAAGAGGAACCAATTTTTTGCGCTGAAAGGTAGAGAAGACCAAGAGAAGTCAACTAATATAGTCACGGGTATGTTGCATGTATTTACTTTCCCTGTGTATGCATTGTTAGATCTAGGATCCACTCTATTATTTGTTACTCCCTTGATAACCAGTAAATTTTATGTGTTTCCTGAAATCTTGCATGAGCCAATTTTAGTAAGTACTCTCATAGGGGATGACATTAGAGCAGAAAGAGTGTACAAAAATTGTCCAATTCAGATTCTTGATAGAGTCAGTCACGCTGATCTTATGGAATTAACCATGCTCGATATTGATATAATATTGGGTATGGATTGGCTCCATAAGTTTTATGCCACAATAGACTGTCGAAACAGGGTAGGGAGGTTTTAGTTTCCAAATGAGTTAGAGAGGTAATGGGAACGGCGTGGTTCAAGTCCAGTCAGCCAAATTGTTTCACAATTAAAGGCTAATAAGATGATATCTAAGGGGTATTTGTACCACCTAGTTAGAGTCAATGACTTAGATCAAGAAATTCCTTCCATAGACTTTGTGTCCATAGTGAATGAGTTCCCAGATGTCTTTCTGAAGGATTTACCATGAATACCTCCTGAAGTTGAGATTGACTTTGGTGTTAATTTAGATTCCAACACCAAGCCAATTTCTATTCCCCTGTATAGGATGGCACCAACTGAACTCAAAGAGTTGAAGTTGCAGTTAAAAAATTTACTTGATAAGGGCTTCATCCAGCCGAGCATATCCCCATAGGGTGCTCCAATGTTGTTCGTAAAGAAAAAGTATGTAACCCTTAAAATGTGCATCGATTATCGGCAACTCAACAATGTCACTATAAAGAATAAGTACCTTCTTCCAAGAATTGACGATCTATTTGACCAACTCCAAGGTTGAAGGTTCTTTTCAAAGATAGACCTTCGGTCAGGCTATCATCAGCTTAGAGGGAGGAAAGAAAACGTTCCTAAGAAAACATTTCGTACTACATATGGGCACAATGAGTTTCTTCTCTTGTCATTCGGTCTCACTAATGCAGCAGCCGCATTTATGGACCTTATGAATAAATTCTTCCATGAGTACTTTGATTCCTTCATCATAGAATTCATAGATGGCAGTCTCATACTCTAAGTATAATTAAGAGCATGAAGTACACTTAATAAAGACATTGCAAGTACCAAAAGAACATCAGTTGTATGAAAAGTTTAGCAAATGTAAATTCTAGTTGAGATCAATGACCATTCTTGGTCACGTCATGACTGACCAGGGTGTTGAAGTTGATCCTAAGAAGGTTGAGGCGGTGAAGGGTTGGTCGATACCCCTTAACCTACAGATATTCATAGTTTTCTGGGTTTGGCAAATTATTATTGCAGGTTTGTGGAAGGTTTTTCCACTATTTGTGATCTATTGACAACACTGACGAGGAAGAAGGTGATGTTCGAGTGGTCTGAAAAATGTGAGAAGAGCTCAAAGACCGACTCACTTCAGCCCCAATTCTCACGTTGTCAAGGAGTGGTGCAGGATATTTGGTGTATTGTGATGCTTCCCGAGTAGGTTTGGGATGTGTTCTTATGCAAGATTGCAATGTAATTGCATATGCATCGAGAGAGTCGAAAATCCACGAGAAGAATTATCCTACAAATGATCTTGAGTTAGCTAATGTTGTCTTTGCATTAAAACTTTGGATACATTATTTATATGGTGTACATGTTGATGTATATACTGACCATAAAAGTCTTCAATATGTTTTTATGCAGAGAGAGTTGAAGCTTCGTCAGAGGAGATGACTAGAACTACTCAAAGATTATGATATGAGTGTTTTTTATCACACAGGTAAGGCCAATGTAGTGGCTGATGCGTTGAGTCGATTGAGCATGGGAAGCATGTCTCATACTGATGATGAGAAGAAGGAGATAGTTAAACATGTACACCAATTGCCTAGATTGGGTGTACGACTGGCAAATGCACCAAGTGGGGGTGTTTTGGTTCACTTAGGTTCCGAATCATCATTTATTGTAAATTTTAAAGACAATCAGCATCTCGACCCAGTACTCATTGATTTGAAAGAGTCAGTATTGATCAAGTTTGATGAATCATTTTCCATAGGAGGGGATGGTGTACTCATGTACAAGATCAGATTATGTCTGCCCAATGTTGATGATTTAAGGTCTAATATTTTCGCAGAAGCTCATGGTTCCAAGTATTCTGTTCATCTATGTGCCACCAAGATGTACCATGACCTTAAAGAAGTATATTGGTTAAAAGGCACGAAGAGAGATAACTCTAAATTCGTGGAGAATTGTCCGAATATCCAAAAGGTTAATACCAAACACCTTAAGCCTGGGGGTCTCACTCAGATGATTGATATTCCAAAATGGAAGTGGGGGGCTATCAATATGAATTTTGGGGTTAGTCGTCCAAAGACTAGGAAACTACATGATTCCATTTGGGTTATTGTTGAAATAATGACCAAGTCCGATCACTTCATACCTGTGAAGTCTATTTACAAGGTTTAAGATTATGCTAAGCTTTATATTGATGAGATACTGCGATGACATGGGGTTCCTCAGTATATCATCTCGAATAGGGGAGACCAATTTACTTCTTATTTTTGGAGATCTTTCCAAAAGATCTTGGTTAGACAGGTGAAGCTTAGTACTACTTTTCATCCGCAGACGGATGGACACACTACACCATTTAGGCCTACGACCACACTTATTCTGGACTACACTTGTAAAGTGTTGCCTAAAGTAGTTTTGGGAACGCTTTAAAGCGTAGCCAAAATTTTTAACTTTTTAGCTATAATAATTTTGGCAACACTTCAAAAGTGTACGCTTTAATAATATAAGATAAACTTTATAAATGTTGTTAAAATATGATATAATTGGCAACACCTATTTACATATATGACCACACTTCTAAAATTTCCTATTTTTTAATTGAAAAACCAACACTTTATAAGTGTTGCCTTAAAATTTTTCACACAAATATTATATTCCCTCCAATATTTTTAACACTCCCTCCCATTTTTATTGGCCAAAAAAATAAACATTAATTAATAATAAAACAAAAAGACTTTCTATTTCCTTCTCCCTTTCCCTTTCCTTTTCAGAAGAACTCACGCTTTCCCTTTCCTTTCTCTGATATTGTGCTGAAGATGGAGCTGAAGAACTCACGCTTTCCCTTTCCTTTCTCTGATATCGTTCAAGTCACACTTTCCCTTTCCTTCCTCGAGCTGAAGAACTCCAAATTTCTTTTATCCGAGCGGAAGATCGAACTGAAGATCGAGCTAAAGATCGAGCTGCAAAACTCATCGAGCTGACCGAGCTTTCTCTTCTCCGAGCTGAAGATTTTGTCAAGGTAAGAGCTGAAGATTTCATCCAGGTTCTATTTATATGACATAGTTTCAATCATTTTTTTTAAACTTGCGTGTTAAATTTGTTTTGACATTTATGTAGCTATAAAACTTTTGAAACATGTAGATTTTCCTGAGTAGCTAAGCTGAAACACAGAAGAATTGAGTTGAAGATTCTCCTCTCCAGATTTTGATTTGCTTGACGAAATGAAGAGTTGATGCTGAAGAACTGGGATCGAAGAAACAAAAATCGAAGAGCTGAAGGACGGAAGCTGAAGAACTGATTTCATCAAGTAAGTACAAATTTAGACTTACAAATTTACAAATTTCATCAGTCGTTTTGGCCTTAAGTATAGATAGTAACTCTATTTGCTGGAAATGTGTCAAAACGCGGCTGGGTCGACGGACCTCGCGACGGGACGTCGTGGTCACGACGAGCCGTCGTGGAGTTCGCGGTGGGCCTCCGTGGACCTCGCGACGGGCCTTCGTAGTCATTAGAGGACGTCATGGTCATGACGGGCCGTGGTCATGAAGGGCCGTCGTGGTCATGACCGGCCGTCGTGGTCATGACGGGCCGTCGTGGACTCCGTCGTTCCACACTTGCAAGTTTCTTCTGCTACTTCTCTGATCTTCATGACGAACATGGAGGACAGACCGTCATGGCTACGACGGTCCCTCACGCTTTCCGTTACAGCTAAAATTTCGAATTGATTAATTGTTAAATTTCTTAATTTTGTGTTCTTTCTTGATTCAACAGATTTGTTTACTAGATGAATTGATATTCAAGCAGTTAACGTTGTTATCAATTCTGATTTTCCTAAGAACTCAGAAATGTATTTGCACAGGGTATGTATAATAGATCTTTGATCTTGCTTATTGACTTATATATTGTTTTTGCTATTTAATCATTGGTAATTTATTATTGGTGGCTTTGGTTTGAATTGAGCTAAGGTTTTGTTTCTCTTGACCACTATTCATCTTGCTTGTTTTAACATCAAAAGATGCAATCTAATTTTCTGTAACTGCTGGATTTATTGCCTCTCTATATTGTTGCAATCTGAACTTCTTACCTCTTCTATATAACTGCCAATATCTTATTTGTGTAGGGAAATGGAGGTGATCAAATTTGAAGTGGATGATGAAGAGTTTTTGAACTATTGTAAAAGTTTAAATACATATTTGATTTATTGTGTACACATTTCGAATATTGATGTATAAGTAAGGGTATGTACACAACACATACTATCTTTTGGTTGTACATGAAATATTTCTCGAAGTTTATTTGAAATATATATCTTCAATTTAATGATTAATTAGTTCATTTTGTGTTTTAGGTCACTTGTATGTATGTAAATATAATATATATGTTTGTGCTACATGTAGGCTTATAAATGTTGAAGTTACACTTTGTAAGTGTTGCTCTAGGTAGATAGAAAGTTACACTTTGAAAGTGTTGCAATATATGACCAATAAAAGGCAACACTTTTTAAGTGTGACCAATAAATCTGAAAAGGCAACGCTTTTAAGTGTAGTCTAACAAAAAATAGGTGTTGCTAATGCACGTCTTCAAAGCGTGCCCTTATACCTATTTGGCTACGCTTTATACGTGTAGCCAAAGATGGCAACATTTAAAAAGTGTTGCCTAATGTCAAAGATTACGCTTCTTTTGGGCAGCCCCTAAAAAGTGTTACTGAATGTCCAAAAGTGTAGCCTTTTATCAAAGGCCACACTTTTTGCTAGTTTAGGCTACACTTACGTGGTGTTGCTGTAGGCCGAAAATGGTGTAGTGACAAGCAGAGCGTACCATCCAGACCCTTGAAGAGATTTTGAGATAATGTGTTACTGACTTCAAGGGGAGTTGGGATGATCACTTGCTGCGGATAGAGTTCTCTTACAATAATAGGTACCATTCCAATGTTGGGATAGAACCTTTTAAAGCACTATATGGCCGAAGATGTAGCTCTCCGGTTGGGTTGTTTGAGGTAGGAGAATCTACCTTCCTTGTGCCTAATATCCCACATGAGGCTATGGAGAAGGTGAGAATGATTAGGGATATATTGGATACTGCTTACATTCGTCAAAAATCATATGCAGATAACAGAAAGAGAGATCTCGAATTTGAGGTGGCTGATCAAGTCTACTTGAAGATATCACCCATGAAAGGGGTGATGAGGTTTTCTAAGAAAGGTAAGTTGAGTTTGAGGTTTATAAGCCTTATGAAATCTTGCAGCGAGTAGGAAATCTTGCCTACGAATTGAAGTTACCTCAAGACTTCGCTTCTGTTCATCCAGTGTTTCACGTTTCAATGCTTAATAATTGTTTAGGCGATCCACCATCAATCCTTCCTATTGAGGGGTTAGGAGTTGATGAGAACCTTTCTAATGAAGAGGTTCCAATAAAAATATTAGATCGCCAAGTGAAACGGCTGGACAAGGAGGCTTCCACTCTGAAGGTGTTATGGAGGAACCACCTTGTTGAGGGAGCAACATGGCGGGCGAGGCCGACATGAGATCCCTTTACCCTCACTTGTTCAGTTTTTGAGGTTAGATATACTCTTGCTAAGTCTTGCTTTGTTTAAGAAAACTCTATGGTTTAGTGCATTAGTCGATTTGGTGTTGTAAGTCCCTAATCATACCTTTTAATAATTGCACTATATGAGTTAAAATAAAGACATGTTTGCATTCATGTTGTTGTTTTTTTATAGCGTAGACATGATTTTTGTGTTGCATGAGTTGTGTGTGCATTATGTTAAGTGTGATTGAGAATGAAATTCCTCAATCTCAAATGTGAAGCTTCAGGTAAGCTTGAATATTATGCATCATCCAACTAAGTGTGAATCAGAAATTCACAAAGAAAAATTTAAGCATGTTAAAGTAAGATTCGAAAATCACTATCTTTATTTTAAATGATGTGTAGTGTCGTTCGAGGATGAATGTTCCTAAGGGGGGGATAATGTAACATTCTGGAAAAATTATATGTCCAATAAAGAGACCAGTAAGTTTGTAAAACTGCATATTGGGGATACATAAGCATTCCAATGCATAAAATTGAGAAATATTGGGGATAATATAGAAAATTAGCTAAGCGGTTTTATCCAATTTCTATAAAATACCCAAATAAGAAAAATATTGGGTATATTAGAAAATACTGGCTTAACGGGTGTTAGCCTATTTTTCTAAGTTTAAATAAGCTTGTTTAGGAAATGCAACTTCAATGAAGACCCTAAGCCAAACAAATATATTTCATCCAACTCAGTAAAAGTTATGAGACATTAAAGTTTAAAGCCTAGATACCATGGCACATGATCAATTAAAATGATCATGTAGTTAAGAAGTGCCCAAGGACATAGTGAGGATCCTTGGGAAAATAAGTAAACAATCCCAAATGAACCATAAATAATAGTTAGTTAGGAAACTACAACTAACCCACATACAAGCACATGCGCAAGACATGTGAGGAAGCGGCCATGGGTAGTTAGGAGAAAAAACGTGCACAAGGGACCACTCCATGTGGGGCCTAAATTCCTAAACAATTCTAGACTCTAACCTAGTTCCCTAAATATCTAACTAACCTAGGACCAAACAAAATAAACTAATTAGTGCACCCGACAATCAAGGACTTAACAGGGTTACACTAACCTAGTAACTAGTTAAAGAGACAACCTAGTACCTAACCTAGGATGGTCCAAAAGTTTCCTAATAACTTAGGGATACTTTAGTAATTACTCTAGGCTTCCTAATTAACTAATTTATGAACTTAATTAATTCATTTAAAAGGACAAAACCTAAATCACAAAGCAATTTTAAGATTTTGGTTTAGACAAGAAAGAGACAACCTAATACCTAACCTAGGAAGGTCCAAAATTATTAGTTGTCGTCCTAGTGTCTTAGGGTTTTTTTGGTAATTTCCTTAAGTCCCTTATTTAATAAATTAATCCATCAAATTAATTAAATTAATTCTTTGTTAGCCGAGACACTTACTCAAAATTGAAATTGGCTAAGTCAATGGTCCTCCTATGTTTAGTCAAGTTAAGAGGGGTATTTTAGAAATTAACTAATTAATTTATTAATTAAGTTAATTAATATAAAGTTGAAGAACTCAACATCAGTTTCAAAAACCATAGAAACCACGTCCATTCACAACAAACTCACGACTAAGGCAGTAAGCAACAAACCGCAAGAACGTAGAACGCTTAATTCTTTCTTGGGCGATTCCAAGGTTTTCGTGCAACAAGGGATCGTTGTAGGTATGGTTTTCTCTCCTGGACTCCTTTTTTCAAGAGAACTTTCTTTCAAACGGTTAAAATATCTTGAAAACTAGGGTTGGTCCCGTAATATCGTCAATCTTCTTTGTCCCTAGTATCCTTTTTTATTCCATGATGAATAGTTTAGAGATCATGTTGATGGTATGTGGTGCTGGCTGTTCTTTACATGTATTGTTCTTCATTGATAAATAACAAATAAATCTATGAACTTGTGGTCATGTAAAGTTAATATTATCATGTACGTCAAGAACCGATGATATACTAAGTTAGTCCGTGGTGTGTTAAGTGATCTATGTGTTTTGGCCGAATGTTTACTTGTTGTTATTGTGATGTTATGAAGATGCTCAGTTCATCGAATTATTAATATGATTCTTTCCAAGAGGTCAAAAAAATTATCACTAAAAGCCATAAAACTATGATTGGCTTAAAGACATATATGAATCACATCTTGAATGAATTGCCTATCTTATGCCAACAAATTGACTAACATTACTTTGTCGAAAGGGATGCATGCAAATGGCTATGAGTTTATGTAAATGATTGAAATATTTACTAATGGTTCATACATATTCGATTTTATATATGAACATACGTAAAATTGTCTTATGCCAACAAAAATGGATATGTAGTTTAATATCCAAATGTTGATGCCAATATTAATCATTTGCCAATCCTGTGTAGTTAGAGTATCAAATGATATTCCATAAGCACTTGTAAAGTAATATAATGAATCCATATCCAAGGGAATGCCATTCATTGGAGAACCCATAACATGTTCTAAAGGAATGAACTATGAACATATGTAACTCATAGAAATAAGTGCTCATCGTCCATAAACTATAACATGAAGCTACTACACTAAAGTAAGGAAGTAACGTGAGTTATGACATAATTAAATGGGTGTAAATTAACTAAGTGACCAGAAAGGGGTGTTAAAGGAAGTGAGACAATTTTTACTAACACCTAAGCTACTATGTTAAAAGAAAACTCACGAATGAAGGTGTTAGAATGTGTGAGACCAATCTCATTAACACCTTAGGATGATATGTAAGAACAATTCGCATTTGATCAATGTAAAGGAAGGTTGATATGTAAAGACAACTCAAATTTCATCAATTATAAGTAAGGATGACTTGTCATCAAAATAGTAAGTAAATCTCAATCTAGAAGTAAGCTTCTATAATACTTGAGTTAACTCTAAAAGATAAAGAAGATAATGAAAGTTAGCACAACACCGATAGACTAGTTATGACCATGTACTTGCACGTGTAAGTCTCATGAGATGATTCTACCACCAAGATGGACAAGTAAGTCCCTAGTCTTCGAACTATGTCTATCCAACATAGGAACTAGCAAGTGGTTTCCACCTAAGAGAGCTAGGTATGTTTCGGTTTCAGTTTGGCCAGTGATTCCACCTCTTTTCAGTGTAGGGAAGAAGCCGGATTTCATGTTTAGATCCCATGGTTAATTCTCACGACATGTTCTTCATTCAATATTATCATGAGCCACTTCTTTTAAGTGTGGAGTTAACACTTGAGATGGATTCACCATAGCCGGGAATCACCCCTTTTCATTGTGGCGCAGACACTAGATTTCATGAGTAGCTCACATGATCTAGATTCATTTTGATCGAAGAATCACCTCTTTTAGGTGTGGGGAAGACACTGAATTTCATATTATGTCGCATGATCTTACTTCTAAAGATGTCTCTATGAAAGCAAGAAAAAATGATGATGGAACGTATGTTTAAAGTGAGCTATGAAGAAGAGCTTAGAAGGTCAATTGCCAATATCAATACTTATGAAGATTCATCAAATAATGGGCAAGGCCAAATAAGATTTTCTTATAATGACTTTTTATATGATGCCAGTAAAGGAAAGTAGAAACATAGTGACAACTAAAAACCTCATAACTTCCCATAACATGAAAGTAATGAAACAGATGGCATAGCCAAGAGAGATTATGTTAATGGATTCATAGAGTAACGAATGAATAATTATAAGGATGTGAAATTATACCTTAGTCCTCGGATTACTTACTTGATTCATTGTGGGTATGGGACCAAAATGAATCATTGCACTTGTAAGTAAATCATAGGATCAAAGGAATCGTTGAACTACACGACAACAAGAAGAAAAATATTGAAAATAAACTAAAGTATACAAAAGGAGCTCTCGAATTCAAAAGGATCAAACTCTCAAATCTTCATCAGAGTTATTCTAAAATTATGTTGATGATACTAATGTATTGAAATGATATAGAAAATGAGTTGTGTGATTTGAATGTATTAAAATACATCATATTCATGTCACGATTCCCAACTAACGATTTAGGAAAGTCTAGTGATTATACTTTCCAGAAATGGCATGTTGTTTAGGAAGAACTTTCCTTGATCATGCATAGCCTTATGTGTATGTGTGCATACAACCATAATTAGTACAAGTTGTTTATTAACCCTATATAATTAAATTTTTTAATAGGTGCAGTTCAGAGAGCAGATTGAAGATTCATTGCAGCTGTTTGGACATCAGCGTTCTCTAGACCATTTGCTAGGTACTTTTGATTTCGAGGATGCCACACATTTAGTCTAGCCTAGAAGTAGACATAGCTATTAGATGTTGTCCCTAACATTTCTTTCATACTTTCATTTCAAAGCTTTGTAATACGACCCTTTTTGACACACTTAATTGTGATATATTCATTTTTTTTCCGAATTGGTTCTTTATAATATATGTTTGTTCTTTACTTTGAGTTAGTATATGATGTAACTATGTAATTACTATATGAATTCTTTGTGTACTTCATAAATTTAAAAAGTTTTTAATTTTCCGCTAAAATTAACCATATGGATGTGATGAATGCAAGAAGAGTCTTGTCTGCGACCTTTGAGAGGTCAACGACGCCAAGTGTGATTCGTATAAAAGAATCCGGGTCATGACAAGGATAGTTGGATGTTGAGAGTGGGCCCAATAGAGTTGGAATTATTTAGTCAGAATTTCTAGAGAGGTTTTTCCTCTGGAGTTGAGGGAATAAAAATTGAGAGAATTCATCAACCTCAAGCAAGTGAATATGAGTGTTAAGGAGTACTCTTTGAAATTCACCCTTTTGTCTATGTATACTCCAACCTTGGTAGTGTAAAGACCCTCAAAATGAACTAAGGTAGCTAGAGCCTCATATGTGTCTAAAATGGTTATTAAAAAATAAATAATTGTTTGATAGAATGTTTAGTTGATTTGAAGAAGCTTTGAGGTCAAACATCCAAGAACGTCCAAGATGTTCGAAAGTTAGTCTTTAGATGTACTAGTGTTTCCTTGTATGGTTGTCTTATTTTTATGTGTTGTTTGGAGTTGAAAAACAGTGGAGTTGACCCTAATATCTTTATAGACATGTGAAGGGTAAAACAATCCAGTTAAAACACCCGAGGACCACCCTAAGGGCCCACGAGGAGGACCCAAATTTTGGAGAAGGAATTTGCCAAATGGCAGCATGCAGAACCAAGAAGTGAAGGCTAACATCCGTCGCGCACCTGGCACTTGGTCTGCCTATGAATCCCGTAATCGACACAAGTCTCAATGCCTCGAAAGTGTGGTGAGGCAAAATTAGGATTTGCCTCCGCGACGCGTAGCCACTTCCCATATTTGGTTGCGTCATTTTAAAAGTCAAGTTTGACATGTCTAAAAGTCCAAATATGTATGGGGATATTTTAGTAACTTTGGGAGTCATTTATAAACTATTTTTATATCCTATTTAACTTCTTTCCCATGTACGAACACCAACACCCATTAAGAAATAAAAATTTTCAAAACTCTTTTCTCTTCCAAATCCTCTCTAACATCCATTTGAGACAAAGCTCAAGAACAAGCTCTGGAGGTGAATTCTTGGAGCTTTCTTCTCAGAATTTCATGGACTTTCTAATTTATAAGGTATGGTAGTATTTATCCTTATTTAACCATTCATCTAAGAAGACCTTTCAATGCTTTTTCAAACATGATTCTATGTAAAAAATTCTCATCTTTCAATCTAACAATGGGTTCATTGTTAAAGTGATTTCAAAAGCATTCTAATGATGACTATATGATTAATATAAGTTTTTATCATGATTTTCAATCCAATTCGATGAAGAAACCATGATCTCTTTATCATCTAAAATTATGATAGGTTATGGGTCTTGTGATCTTGATTAGATTATGATTCAATTGTTATTAGATAATAGTATATTGATTAATCCTAGTCTTATCTACATAAATTGATTCTGAACTAATGTGAATTGATAAATATGATCATTATCTTGGAGATTTCGTAAGTTTACCAATTTCCTCTTATTAGCTTAAAATGTATATTGAATTTTGATACTTGGTATGGACCACTTACGATGGATGTGTTTACTTTCTCATGCATGTTTATGTGTTATGATCATGTCCTTGAAGTCATTAGATTTAAGATGACTATATATGATTATTTTCCATGCTTTGGAAATTGAAGGATGTAGCCTGCATTCTGATATCATGTCTAAGTCAATTGATGTTATGTGAAGTTATGTGTATAGTGTTCCATACAACTTGTATGCTATCTATGTCTGTGGATGATGTTGTGTATGTATGATGATCATGTTAGGGTTAGGTGTGGTCGATATGGATAATGATGATAAATATTCTTGTAGCATGACCTTTACCTATTTGAACCCTATATGAATATATGATCAAAGTATTACTAGAAGTCATGTATTCTAATGTTGAATATGCTCTTGTCTCCTATGATGTAATGTGAGTGTGTGTATTCTATACTCCTTAATGTTTTATGTGTATGACTTAAGACTTGAGGAATGTTGTACATGTTTTGTGATCTTTCAGGGTGGCTTCCTCAATACCATGTTATGGCTATTATGTGATCATGTTGACCAATGTACACACACTTCATGCATGTCTATGAATAGGATAGATTCGTAATGATTAAGGTAAGGATAGTTCTCCTATACATCAATACCTATTACTATACATGCAAAGTATATGATTAATGAAGTTATGAACATGTGTGACTAGAGGTGTTTATCTTAAGGTAGATCTCACAAATGAATGCACACGCATATGAATGTATGAATGGTAAAATAATGTGAAAGTACAGTCTCACATAATATAGGTTTTTTGATGAATGTAGATTCTCATCTTAGGAACCTTTGATCTATATAATGTATGAGGTAACAAGTCCCAAAATGTCTACTTTATGAACTAACGCTAAATAAAGGCTTTAAGATATTGAAAAGAGAATTTAACCTCAATGAGTGGATATGTACAATGAGGAAAAGACCCCTCCTCCAATACAATAGGTTGGGTCATCCAAGTGATACTCATGGGATGGAAGCGTCTTTGCTAATGCAATAGGTCGGATTTCTAGAAGCAATCTCAATATCCCTTAACTATGTGCCCATGTATGACATAGATAGTGGATCCACCTATATAGTTATTTTGTAGGTTATACCTTTGATAGTAGAATGCCGTTTTCGATGTGGGGTTGTATGACACAAAATTTCATTCAGCTAACATGGTTTATGTCAGTTATGGCTAAGCGTCCCTCAAGTTAAGAAATGAACTAAGATAAGATGATAAATAATTTTCATGGTTCCTTGAAATAATACTTTGTGTAGGTAGGACTATGGACCCTACTTATATATTGCACAAGTGGACTCTAAGGGAAGTTATGATGAGGTTCCTTTATGAATATTTATTATGCTTAATTCTAATAAGTATGAATGCATGTCACGGTTCACTTTACATAGTTCTAGACATGAATTATGATTATGCTTGTGAATAACACATGTGGCTTCTCAAGGGGTTTTGTTGGTATATGTGGGGGTATGGGACTCCATGTGCACATTGTGCAAGCAAGCTTATGAAGGAGTTGTGAGGGTGGTTTATCTATAAAATGAAATAATGAGTTATCACTAAGATGCAATAAATGAAAGAGTTATTATGTACCATTAATGATGTATGTTGGTCTTATGTCTTAGGCTAAATGCATTTATGGTATGTTATTGAATGTGATGTTCCTAATTCTAAGGGGACTTCTTAGGATCACTTGGTACGAGTAGTAGTATGGAATACTACTTTTACATTGCACTAGTGAGATTGGGAGGTTGTTTTAGGTGATAGATATTATGTGTGAAGGTTACCTTAATAAATGATCCTTAAATGTGATGAAATGGCGTTAATTGTTGTTATGAGTAATATCCACGTCTATACCAAGCATGTGAACTTAATTGTGCTAGTTAATATCAATGTTCATGAAGTTTTACAATAAAGACATGATGCATGATTTCAAACTAAATATCCTCTTTCAATGCATGTTTTTGCATAGTTGTCATACTTAGTGCATTCTTATACTAATGCCACTCTTCTTCAACTTTTTACACAAAGTGTAGGTAGTTTAGGCTAGAGGATGTTTCTAAGAGGGACGAGCTTTGAAAGATGTTTTCCATGTTCAAGTAAAAGGGACCCTTATGATTCTGGTTGCCTATGTCATGATGTTTCTATAAATGGATGTAATAGCTTAGACTTATATTTTTGGTCGTTAAGGGCCGTGCCCCTATTCTATTTTATTGAGTTGTGTCTTAAGATGGTAAAGAGATTTAGTGTCTAGACTATGTAATTATATATTAAGTGATATTTTAGCATATGATGTGCTATGAAAAGTTTTTAAGTTTCCGCTATTTTTATGTTTTATGCAATGAAGGAATGATAAGAGGCTTGTCTTAGACCTCCGAGAGGTCGACAATGCCATGTTGAAACCTAAGGAAGCCATAACTTGTAGGGTATACTCTCAGGTCGTTACAGGTAGCCAATACTAGGGATTTGACGAATATATTTATGACAGGAGTATCCGATTTGGTAAAACAAGAATGTATTAATACAATTCTTGTAGATGATATGGATATCTTTTGTCTCATGGTGTTTTCCAAACAAATAAAGGAGTTAAAACTCAAGAAGGAAAGAGCTAGAGAAAAGAAGACGTCCACGTCGGAAGGGGATAAGTCTTTTCACAATGGTCTCGATGGACATGGTCATTCTAAGAATCGACAAAAAGTTTTCGGACAAGGCTATTCTAATGCACCAAAATATAATATGAGAGGGTGTCGAACCCTAGATTTCAAGGGAAATGTAGTGAGCCCCTATGGACCACTTTTTCAAGGTGTGGTAAGAGGCATGAATGTAGGTATTTGGCCGGTAGAGATAGTTCTTACGGATGTGGTGAGATGGCCACATGAAGAACAGTTTCTATAAGGCAAAGGCTTATATAGGAAAAGGTAAGCAAGTTTCCTCTAGTCCTAAGGATGTGGAGCCTCAAAATAAAATTAGGGTCTATGCTCTCCAATTCAAGGACGATCAAGAGTGATCTCCTCGTTTCCCTTTCAGGTATGTGCTTCTATTATTATTTGAGAAAAAAATCCTGATTTTGTTGTTTTATAACATGGTATGATGACTTGATGTTGTCCTTGTGATGATTATGTTTATGAATGTGTGTAGGACTTGTTAGAATTGATTCATTTGCATGTGTTGGATCTTGTTGTAGCCTCTTGAGTCAATATGTGTTTTAAACCTGAAGAGTCTATGTTGAGCATGTTGTATCTACGACATGTTACTTTCTCCTGGAAATGAGTAATATGTTTCTTTCATGCATTTTGAGTTGCATTGAGTATGTATAGCTTTAAATTAAAGTTTCCTTGGTTGGATGTGTGCATTAATAAATAACGCAACACGATGGGATGCTAGTCTTGAGTCATGGTGATTCCCTATGAAGGTTTAAGGTGTCATTCGGCGATGAATGTTCCCAAAGCGGGAAGTATTGAAACACCCCAGAAATTGTATGACCTAATATAGAGCCTTGCATGAAGTCTAATAACTTAAAAAGGGGTTAAAACGGCATTTTTAGACCTAAAATTATGTAAATAACTTAGTTTAAAAGTGTTAGTGCCTAAACGTCAATATATGTCCGTGACGTATGGAAACTAGTCTTTTGGTGCTAGGATGTTCTAGTGTGTTATCATGAAGTTTGATGTGTGTTTTTAGGTCCAACTCATGTAGCAATTTTTATTACACATAGAACATGGAGGTTATGGGTAAAAAGTTTTGGTATGACCCCCTAAGGACCACCGTAAGGGTCCTTGTATAAGACAAAAACAAAAAAGCTGCCAAAAACAGCATGACCAACGACCTTGACTGACGCTCCGTCGATGGGATGATACCCCGTAGATGAGGGGCGTGGCATCACACTTTATGTGGGAGATTAGACCCCAATAGTAGGATCCTTATTCGTTAACCACGTAGATTCAGGACCCCCGGCACACAACCTATGCTCCATAGGTGATGGTCGTCGGACACTACCTGCAATTCTGCTAAGGGTTCGGCCAAGTATGGGGAGAATTGGTAAATTCACCCTATATTTCAATTAACTCATGGACGGTTATTTATAGTGTTTTAGGTATTTCACATATTAAAACAATTAATTAGGAATTTAGACTTCACCTTTAAAAGTCAAAAACCTCGCCTCCCGAAAGTTCTCTTAAGATCACATTTAAGCAAGAAGGGAAGAAAAAGGAAAAGACTAGGTCGAGTTTGACCAAGGTTTCAAGATTAGTCTAAGGTATTGATAAATAATGAGTAAATTACCTTCTAATGATCAAAGCTATGGAATATCTTGTAATTAGACATGGATCTTGAATGATAGAAGCTAGTATTGAAAATACGGTTTGTAGCTATTATTTTTAGGGCTTTGGGTGAAAAGGCAAATATGAGGTGATGTTGATTGAATATATTTTCTTTATCTTATACACCTAGACATGAATAAGCTAGGATAGTCAATTCTCTAACATAGAAGGATTCTAGGTTGATTTAAGAGGGCCTTAAATGAATCATGTTTGTTAAGATAGAATATCTTAAGGTTAATTATTATGATTCCTTCATAAATAGTAGAATTATGTAGCTTGGGATAGTAGGTCTCATGGCATCTTGGGACGGTACATCTCACGGTAGCTTGGGATGGTAAATATAATGATAGCTTAAGATGGAGGAATTAAGCTCTCACATGGTTAGCTTGATCTTGCATTGGTAGAATAATTTTCATTGTAGCTTGCATTAGTATAGGCATGGTAGCCTAGTATGGAGGATCAATAATCTCATAAGGAAGCTTGAAATAGCATGACTAGAATGCCTTCATAATAGCTTGACTTTGTTAGGCCAACACCATTTCACTAGCTTAGGATTGAGTCATTAAACTCTCCTAAGGATAGCTTATGGTTGTAGATTTATACTCCCCTATAGATAAATTGCATCTTGATGAGTGGTTGCGTGGTGGCTAGGTTTGTATACATGTAACCTTTCTATTATAGCTTCGATTGCATGATATGATGTTTTCTGTAGTTTTTAGGTCTAGCATGATTGTATTAAAGATAGTGAGCATTGAATGAACAAGCCTAAATGAGTATTAGTATGAATGGTAGATGGGATGTCATTCATACATGGCACTAGTATGACTTGAAGCTAGTCATGAAATGTCCTCTAATGAAGTGTGCTTAGCTCGAGTAGTGGGTATAGTTTCCTTCCATGATATGAATGAGTTAAGTTAATAGATCTATGTTAATATAAAATAGGTCTATAATGACATCTAGATTTGATAAAAATTATTGGGGTGAATTCAAGGTATGATTAGTGCCTGTGGTATTATAGGATGACTCACATACATTGCACAAGGGTGCTTTGAGGTAACTTAGGGGTATAGTGCTCTTTTGTCATGAAAACCTAGGTCTTATTTATGAAGGTGTCCTATGATAAATAATGACCAAAGAGAGGTACTTAACTTAAGTAGTATTATGGGATGCTATCTTTCCTTTGCACAAGTATACTTGGAGGTGGCTTATAAAGTAGTTCACATGAATATTAAGGACTAATGTTTGAAGTATGATCTTATATATACCTTATGTTAACTTGTTATGTTATGATTATGTTGTTATCTCGTATGCTTATGTCTTATGTTGACTAACCATTTGAGATGCTCTTATGATGTTATGTTCGCTTTCATTCTTAGTAGTTTTGTAATAACAAATATTGCCTACATTTTAACCAAATGTAAGATTGGAGCTTTGAGTTACTATTGGAGGGTAGAGTTTCAAGGACATTCAAGAAGTGAAGAAGTAGTGAGTCCTCATAGCTTCGAGAATGAACCTTTATGTTCCTTTTATGTCTTTCATTATGTTTTTAGATTTTATGTGGGCTATGTTCCAAGAATTTTACTCATGTCATTCATAGATGATTTGCTAATTATGAAATACTTTTTGATATATGTCTTAAGGAGTGTTTTTACTCTTCCCTAATTTCTATACTCTTAGGAAATGATGCTAATGGCTTGTATAAGACCTCTTCGACTTCAAATGCACCATGTTACGACTTGGGGTGCTCTCTGGTCGTTACACAGAAATTATAGAATGGTTATTTCTTATAATTTTTCTATGGAAAAAGGCCTAAATTACCCTTAAACTATTGTAAATGGTACGAAATTACCGTTATCATCTATCTTTAGGTCCTATATTGTACATTTTTTAACAACCCCGGTTTAAATTCAATTAAAAACAAAATTAATGATGTGGCTTTCGCCTATTGGTCATTATATAATCAATTTGAAGTAGTTTAAATATTTACTCATTTTTGAATCAAATAAATAGAATTATAAAGAACATATCAAAAATGGTCTGCATTTAACGAGAAAAAACAAAAATAATACAAAACAAAAATGGAAAGCTTAGAAAGGAAGAGCTCAATTTCATTTGCTCCAATCTCTTTCACAAATTGCCGCATCTTCTCCGATGAAAATCCATCTTGCAGATCTCCATTATCTCTAAACACCTCTGCACAAACTACAATCTACAAGACATATAGATTTGGTGCGAAATCATTTTATCGCTAAATTTCTCACTGACGCTATGATTCGAAACATTGAAGACTTCTTAAATTTGAGTGGCATATATCTAAATTTGAATAGAGATATGACATGTTCTAGAGAATTTAAGTTCATTGTCCTTTTAAATGGCCTCAAATTTACGGTCTCGATATCTTTGGAAAACTTCATTCCAACTGAATAAAGCTTAATCCAGATAAGTCTTCCACGCCTTCGATTGGTATTTTGTTTTCTTTGGTCCTCACCTCCTATAATTCGTGCCAGCAGGTTAAAACCCAAAAGGATTCGATACCACTGCTCAAGATAACAAAAAATAGGTTTTATATTGAAAACTACTAGATATTTCTCTCTTGTTGTTCTTACGTATCATCTGAATGTGTTACCCAATTCCTTGTTATTGATAGATTTAATTTACCCTATGTCTACCTATTGTAGCCAGTAGTCCATGTTTTGAACTTTTCATATCCGCAAATTAAAATTTTATTCTTTATTTAACTTCACAGTTGCTTTAGCCTATTGTAGAATCTCCTGCAATTTGTGAAATTGCTGCCTATTTATACTTGCAAAATTAACATTATGATTAGTAAAAAAGTTTGCTAGGGAGTTCCCTTCCATGAATGTATGCCATATCTCCACCTCCTTATTAATCATCCGACTTTTTATGTACCTAACCTCTCAAAATATCAACCATGGAACCTACCAATTTCTATATAATAATTATTGAACCAATAGAGTGTCCCTCTCATTGATAAATGGAACTTGATTATTATGCAACTAATAATCTAGGCCCATTTTGGTAGCTTTTATTTAAGACTCAATAACTGAAACATGTTTTTATATTATGGTCTCAGTATAAAGGAAATCACCTTCTTCATTTCATACAACTAAGGGAAAAGTATCTATCCCTGACCTACCGGTGTTGTATTTATTTGTTCCCCTAGGAGGATGAATCCATCTAACAACTTTGTAATTGAACAGTGGTGAATAACCCTCTAAGAACCTCACTACAAGTGGCCAAGTCTTAGGCATCTCTATAGACCAAGGATATCTAGATTTAACAAATAAATATATGTGTGTTCAAATCTCCAACACCAAAGCTAGCTTACTTATTTTTTTCAATGCGTGATCAATTTTTTTGTTTTACATATGCTCAATATAATAAATGCAGGAATTATTTTAAAAACTGGTTTCAATTTTGTAGAGCAGTCAACATTCCACCAAACCTATAGAACTTGCCTTAGATGAACCACTGGAAAATGCAAACCTTCAGTTTCTATTTAAAAAAGCCACCACACTTGTTATAAATAAGAACATAGAATAAACAAATTCATAAAAGATTTTGTATATTATCATTACTACAACAACACTCTATAGAACCAGTTATACCCCGTCTAATGAAAACCTCTCCTATAGGAATTCTTCTAAACCACATTCTCCACAAAAGGAAAGACACCTTAAAATGTATGTATTTTTCCCAAATGTTAAGGATTAAGTCTATGGGTTCTTTCTTCACAATGCACAGCTCCCTAGCATACCCAATTTTTAATATCCCAGTACCACTAGGCATCTACAAAGGCTTAACTCTGCCCTCTCCAATATGCATATCTCCCAGAACATTTTTAATGTGCGTACAAACCTCCTTACTGAAGATAGTAGCTATCACCTCATTATTCCATCATCGCGTAGTGTACAATTGAAAATTTCATTTAAAATGAATCATGTGAGATAGGTAAGACATACTGCAGGGCTCCCAATTGTATCTAATAATCAAATCAAACAGTAGCATGATATTCTCTTGGTTCCCACCAAATTTCTTGATAAAAAAAAATCTCTAGCTTGAAACATATCCTTCCAAACATGTGAACCACCATTCCATTTAACTACTTAAGGTCTATTTCTTTTACAATATTTGTTCTACATAAAATTATCCCATAAAGAATAGGAAGTCCTAAACTTCGACCAGAGTTTTGGGAAAAGATATTTGGACATATAATATAAAGATCTAAACCCCAAACCTCCCTCACTCTTTGGAATAGAGATATCATCAAAAGCAATCGAGTGAGTTGCTCAGCCCTCTTCTTTAAAGTTCCATAAGAATTTAGCGAAAATTCTAAGAATATCATAAATAACACATTTCAGAGGGCGAACAAAAAATATAGATAATAGGCATACTTTGCAACTTATGATTTATAAGAATCATCCCTTCCCCCCTAAAGATATAATCTTCTCTTCCATAATTGGAGCTTATTCTAAATTTATTTTATCAATTTTGAAAAGTTTAACTTCTTCTTCATACCATGCCTATTGGGACAACCCAAATACATCAAATGAATCGCAAATACCATGCCTTATAAATTATTGGAGTTTTCATAATTAGCTGTAAGGAACTTATGTTTGTTGCTGCAAAGATAATTGTATCATACACATATGCCAGATAATACAATTGTTCACTTTACTTAGGAAGCCCATAAGACTTCAAATCTGATATTTCAAACAACTTACTAAGAGATAGAGATAAAAACCTCCCAATCACAATAGAAAGACCTGGAGATAGAGGGTGACTTTTCTTGACTCCCCTGGTAGAATGTAAAAAGGCACATAATTTCCAGTAATTAGTACCAAGTACTAATTATTAGCACGAATCCTCCAAATCTTATTTGTCACATTAGAATCAAACCCAACCTTTTAAGAACTTAAATCAAGAAATTCTAGTAAACTCTATCATAAGCTTTGTCCATATCCAGCTTAATGACCACATTATCTAGTTTACCCCTCAACCTAATATCAAAAACAATTTGTTGTGCTAAAAGAACAACTTCTAAGACATTTCTACCCTTAAAAAAAGAAATTGATTCTGGCAATCAATCTTGGGAGAAAGCCTTCAAATATATCATCAATAAGCTAAGAAATGACTTTATTAAGAAAGTTACTCAAACTAATTTGTCTAAGATCAGAAAAAGAATTCATCACGTACTTTTTAGTTTTAGAAATAGAATAATATGAGTTTTTTATAGTCTCGTTAACTTAAAATTTATGCAATTATACTTGATATATTAGAAAGTTTCGGAGGTATTGAGGAAAGGAAAAGTATTGCCGAAGTACTTTAATGGACTTTGGTTATTCTATGAAGATAGGTAATGGTTTATTCTATTGGATAGATAGACTCTTAATAGTTATTGATATTCATTGAGTGATACTATGAAGTTCTATATGTAATTGTGTTATTGTGTGACATGGTTGTGTGGTTTTGATAATCTATGTGTTCTTTGTGAATGGTATGGAATCCTGAGTTCCTGAAATTTATAATCCTAAACCGTCTCTATCTAAGTAATTCCTTGAATAAAGAAGTCTAGATGATATATTGTTAAGGAAGTGAAAAGTTGTGATAATTAATGAAAAATTAACAATATATCTTTTGATCGGGGTGTCACGTTCCGACATGGTATTATTGGATTAGGAATCAAATTTCGACACCATATTGTTTGATCGGGGTATCTCATTCTGACACGGTATAATTGGATTGTTGTGTCACATTCCCACATGGTATCATTGAATAGGGGTGTAACGTTTTGACACGGTATTATTAGATCTGGATGTCACGATCTGACATGGTAATATTAAAGAGGAAAACATATAAGATCAACTAAATGTACTCAATCTTAGGAAACTCATTTCCCAAATAAGTGTGGTGTGGAGGCGTGAGTCCTCATGTGTGTGATTGATATCATCATTGGTTATGTACTTCCTTCAGTTGTCACTTGTTCATGTCGTTTATTCTTTATTACTTGCTAAATCTTATAGTTGATTTTATACTATTACTTTATTCATATTTGACACTATTTTAAGTGAACCAATGATATCTACTTAGTAAATGTTGCCATATACAGAGTCCTACTAGTCTTTTTCTTTGTTTTTCTTTTGTTGAGTGCATCGAGTGCACCAATGACTTCGAATTTCCCTCAGCTCCGGGCAGGGATGGGGCAGGGGAGGTAGGGAGGCGAGGGTAATAGAATCTTTGTTTAGTTAAGGAGTATCAATGAGTTTTCAATTATAATCTAGGAGTTACTTGTACCTTATCTTGATTAAATTTCAAAATTACTAAAATTGGTCAGACCTTCTACCCTTCTTCTTCGTCCTTCTAGTTTCACCATTTATAACATCGTTTCCTTATTCCCCCCCCCCTCCTCCTCCACTTTTATAATCTCATGCATCTTCCTAGTTATTTATCCTTTCCATTAAAATTTGATGTATTGCAAATGTGAATCATATTTAACGAATAATAAATAAAAAGACACGAAATATCGCTATGATTCCATATCTAAAATTTGAGACTATTTAGAGATGAATTTGAGTTGATCGAGGTGAATAGTCAACATATAATTCATATTTAGTTAAACAATATTTAGTTTTTTGAGTGTATCGTAATATATAGTCGATGTATAACCTATATATAGGTATGCTGTATTATTTAAACAGTATATACTTTACGGAAAAGGCTCAAAAGTACCTTTAAACGATTGAAAATAGCTCAGATTTACCCTTTTAATCAATAAATTCATCACAAATTCTGGATCCATCCAGAACTTCGAACTCATAAAAATAGTAAAATAGGAATAAAGATTTACTAACCTATGGTCTTGAAGATCCAGTTTGAAACCTAGGCATGTATTCAAGTTGGAAACCTAGTCGCAAAGTGCAGAAATCTATGAATCATTTCATACCCTACCCACAAAACTTAGGGGAAATGGCTGAAATCAAATTTTAAGAGAAATGAGGGAACAATTAGATATTAGGGATCTTTTTAGTCTACAAGGAAGTGGGAAATTTTTGGCGTTTATGTGGCATCCATGTGGAGTCCAAGTGGATGTTAACATACTTTTGTTAATTAGAAGGGTAAGTATGACCGAATACTTTGACGGGAAGGGTAATTTTGACCCACAAAATAGTTGAATGGAAAATTTGATCAATGTCTGATTGTTTAGGAGTATTTTTGAGTCTTTTTGTTATACTTTATATGACTTTTAGAAAACTATACCATATACATCAAAAAGTTTTCTAAAGTATATAACTATATTTATTTGTAAATTAATTACTAATTTATATTATATATAATTGAAACTATTTCTAAATTATAAGACAAAAATAAAAAAGTACTCTTAAATTAAGTTGTCATTTTAGTAATTTTCTAAAAAAGTGTCACATAAAATGAGAGGAATTAACTCGTATCCTGCTTACACTCTTCAATTAGTTAGTGCCAAAAACTATTTTAAGAAGCAAAAGTCGTCAATGGGGGGTTAAGGTCACCATTGTTTCCTTCTTTGTTAACCTCCAATTTCGATTGCAGATTCCTGCCTACTGCAGAGTTTGATGGATTCCTGTAACTTTTTTTACTCATCGACAATACTTGTTTATGTTTTGCTGTTTCTCTGTTTTTTAAAAAAATGAAAAAAGTAAATACATCTGATATGTGGATGAAGTTTTTATGTTTTTTTTTCAGTGAATTGATTGGTGGGAGGAACTTTTTTATTTGTCATTTTGTTCAGAGTTAACATATGGGGATGAAAAACATGATTTTTTTCTATTTGTTTTTGTGTCCTCAATTTTGTTTTGATGAAACTAGGGTTAGGGTTTTTTTGTTTGTATTTGAGTGGAGGAAAGCATGCTTTCGCTATTAGATTTTATATATAAGGTAGATTGACCATGAAAATTGAGAGAATTTCAAAACCTGATTTCACTCCAACTCACTCGTAAAATGCAAAAGCAATTCACTCCAACTTATATTCACAACCAAAAAGAAATCCAATTTTAAATCATTATTATTCAATGTTTGAGTTTATGTGAGCTATTTGGATTGAAAAGATTTTTAAATGTTGAATTTTATGGCCAATCGTGTTTGTTTTTTCGAGTCTTTCATCCTTTTTAATTGAAGAAAAGAAGTTGAGTTATTCATTATATTTGAAATGAAGTTATAGAATTAAATAAGATATAAAATTTCTTTTCTTATAAAAAATTGAATTTCAAATAAAGGTATGAAATTAGTAGAGAACTATATTACTAGTGGATAAAGTGATGCATATCATTTTTTTTGGAAGTCATTTTTCCCTTTAACTTATGGGCGCTCCTTCTTGTGGAGATGAGTATTAGAATAGGGAAATTTGATACATATGATATTTTGCCTCTTACTAGTTGTAAGAATGATTATGGATAATGTAGAGATGGTGGATGCCGAAAAGAATGTCCTTGCTGGTGATCCTAGTTACAATGATTCATTGGTAGAGTACGAAAAATGGCGTTAAGACAATAGGCTTTATTGGGATAAGCAATCTTTATGTCAAAAACGATGATCAGAGTGATTCAGAGGGAGAGTACTTGATTAATGTTTGAAGTGAGATAGAGAATCTATTCAACTCCAAAAGTCAATATGAGACACATAAAAATGTATTTGGTCAGGAAAAAACAATCTATGAGGCCCACAAACTGCGAAAAATGCTTTAAATGGAGAAGGAGAACTTGAATGAAATGTGTTGTTGTAGAAAAAACAGATACTATTGATGTTGGCTCGGATGATATGGTAAGTGGCTATTTTAAGGTGATTGATGATGAAGTACAAAAGATTGACGAAAGAAAACTGAATGAATTTCACTAGAATGAGAAAATGATCCATGAGGTCAATAAGAATGGTAATGATATGAAGGTTGATAGATAAGAGGACCATTAAATTATAATAAATTTTACAACTATTACCACTGATGGTATTAGATTGGATGATCTTCAAAAAATAAAAATTGAATTTACTCTTTCTTCTATTGGAAAAACGCCAAAACCAGCTAGTTCAATGTTTTCGATCAATCCTTCAACCGCAAATGTTAGACAACATAATGGGGAAGCATCTGATAGTAATTCTTCAATGGTACATTCTTTGATATACCCTTGGGCAAAAAAATAGTATATTAGAATATGCACCATTGCAGAAGTATTCTCAGATGCTCCCCAACTAAGTTGTCCAGCATTTGTAGTTGAAGGATTAATAAGAAACATTAGACTAGCTAGTTCTGGAATTTTTCCAATAGAAGAATTAGTAAATACGATTTTCACTTTTACAAACTCATCCAATCTAGCACCATCATTGGTAGCAGTTGTAGAATTTGTTTTCATTTGATGGTCCTCTTGTCTAACAACCACTATATCATTACCATTTTTATTGACCTCGTACATCATTTTCTTATTTTGATGAACTTCATTTTAGATCTGCTTTATCAAGATTATGTACTTCATTGTCAGTTACCTTCAAATAGCCACTTATCATCCGTTTCGACATATACAGTAGGTGTATTTGTTTTCCAGCACCACATTTCCTTAAAGTTTCACTTCTTCATTTTCAATATTGTAGCAATTTTTGGTTTGTCCGCATCGATTACATTTCCTTATTCCTTTGTCAAACTCTTAGAGTTGAGCTGGTCCTTTGTCTCACTCATAGCATTCTTCAAGTCCTCTCTCTTTGAATCACTCTGATTATCTATCTTGTCCTCAGCATTGCTTATGCCAATCGAGCCTTCCGTCGTAACACCATTTTTGTACTTTGACATGGATTCATCAGACTCTAGGACATCACTAGCAAGACAGCCTTTTTTGCATCCACCATCCTACATTACAATTATACAGTTTGACATCTAATCAAAGGAAACATTTGGATCAAATTTTGACATTCTAATACTCGTTTTTTCAATAAAGAACACCCAAAAGAAAAAGAAAAGGGTATAAATAACTTCCAGTAAATTTATATGCATCACATGATCCAATAGTTACATGATTCTCTACAAATTTTATACCTTAGTTTTTACAAGAGAAGAAACTTATATCTATTTTCATTTCATAAATTCATTTCAAAATTCTTGAATAGTTAACTTCTTTTCTTCCTCTGCCATTGATTTGAAGAAAGACTCCAAAAAAACAAACACGATTGGCCATAAAATTCATTTTTTTAACATTTTTCATTTCAAATCATTCACAAAAACTCAAAAATAATTAACTCCAATTTATATTAACAACCAAACACAACTCCAATTCTAAATAATCATTATTCACTATTAAAAAAGTGAATAATGATGATTGAAAACGTAGTTGTGTTTGGTCGTGAATATTAATTGGAGTTAATTGTTTTGAGTTTTTGTGAATCATTTTGTCTAAAAACAGTACCTTTTGTTTTTCAAATCTATCAATTTTCATGGCCAATGTCCCTTAGATATAAAATCTATAAGCAAAAGAATGCATTCCTCTTCACAAACACACATAAAAAAACCTTACCCTAATTTCATCAAAATAGAATTGAGGATAAAACAAACAAAGAAAAAGATCATGTTTTTCATCCACATATATTAACTCTAAACAGAATGAAAACTAAAAAAAGGTCCTCCCGCGGACCATTTCACTAGAAAAAAAACCTCAGAACTTCATCCACATCTCATTTAAGTTTAGTTTTTCATCTTTTTAAAAAACACAACAACGCTCAACTAATTAACAAATAATATCGAAGAGTAAACAACTTATAGGAATCCGTCAAAATTAGGAATAGGTAGGTATTTGAAATCGAAATTGGAGGTTGATGAAGCGAGGTAGCTTAACAGAGAAGGAAACGATTGCGAGCTTAACCATCCAATGGCGGCTTTTTCTTTTTCAAATATTTTTTGGCATTAAGTACATAAAGAGTGTGCATAGGATATAAATTAATTCGTTTGTCTATATGTAAGACTTTGTGAGAAAATCATATATTATTATAAGCATGAAGCTCAAAACATAAAAGTTGAATTACCATTTTGCCCCTCTAATAAATTAAAACTTATACAATTTATATATATATAATCTTCTTATTCTCATTACATAATCTTGACCTTTCTAATTTCTAACATAAATGTAAATAAAAATAAAAATGAGTAATTATCAAGAAATTAAAATAGATTCATGTATCTTTAAAATTAAATTTCATCTCTATCTTTTTTATATTTATTTTAACAATAATTCATGTGACTTTTCATGTTTCCATAATTTTGTTCTATAAATTTAACTTTTTCAAGAAGAACTTTTATTTACTTCTCCTACAATTCTTGTATGTAGGAATTCTAAACATGTGAATAATGTCACAATTTGAGGTGAAAGTTGTGAGATTCCCTTATGCAGTTACGAGAATAGATAAGAATTCAATTACTGAAGCATCGGAGCTTGATGTGTTAGTTTTATACTTATTTGTAGTAAGAATTATAATAAGACTTTTTTGTCTCTCTTCATATAGTTGAATTCTTGTTTTATTAGCAAGTTGCTCTAAATTCATATTTGTATTTTGTATGCTCAAATGTTCAGTTTCACTATAGAGACAAACAAAATGAAATGCCTAATTATCTTGCTCATGTGTAACCTTTTTTTTTCTTTTCTCCGTACTTATAATTTTTACATATACATTAATTTTCATCTTTAAGAATGAATGTGATAAAATAGGATGTTTACTCTTTTCTTTTCTTTTTATGGAAAAAAAGGTGAAACATATAATATTAGATTAATGGTGGATAAGTTATGTATGACAGAATTAAATTTTATATAAAAATAGTAGTTATTCATAAATATCCTGATTTTTAAAATATAAATGATAAAACTTTTTACATCTTAGTTTTAAATATTTATAGTTAACTAATTAGTTTAATGTGTTTATGGATAAAAATTTAATACAATACTTAAAACACATTCATTAAAAAAGTTTAATGGTTTTGTTTTCCTTCACTCAAAGTTAATCTTACACTATCCAGCATTATTCTACCAATAAAACGGAACTATCAAGAAATTTAATTTAGATAGTTGTTATTTTTCCTTTTAGCTTTGCAAACTTATTTTTTGAATTACAAACAAAGTTTATTTTATTAATTTCTCATATTATTATCTCGATGCATTCACTTGGATGTCAGAAAATTGAAATGTCACAATTAGTAGTAAAACAAAGTAAAAAATCTCAATTAGACATATTTTATTATTTAGTAGTATTATCTTTTAAGAAATAATACACTCATGGATTACACGCGCAAAACGCGTGCACGGAAACTAGTAAGTAAAAATACACTTAAATTAAGATTAATTTTTTATTTTTGCCTTTTATTTTTGGAATTTAAGTTTCAATTATATATAATAAATTAGTAATTACTTTACAATAGATATAGTTATATACTTTAAAAATACATTTAAGATATCTAGTGATTATATGCTATAGTTCGATAAATATACTGACTACATAATAGATCGTACCTATATATGATTTACATACTGACTATACATTATGATACACTTAAAAAACTAAATATGACTAAACTATATATGAATTATATATTGTCTCATCAATCTTGATCAACTCAAATTACCTCTAAATAATCTCAAATTTTAGATATCAAATGCCCTAGATGTTTGAAATCTTTTGATATATAATTCACTCGACATGATTCACCTTTGTGTTACGTTAAATTTTAATGAAAAGTAAAAAAATAACTAAGAAGACACAAATTTATTATTGTCGAAACTGGAAGGAAGAAGAAAAGTACATGGTTTGGCCAATTTTAGCGAGATAAACTACAAGTACTACCTAGATTATGATCGAAACCCCATATACATGTGTTAACTAACATAGATCCTAATACCCCGTGATCCCATTTTTTATAATTTTGTACACCTTTTCCACTCACGTGGCATCCAAACATCTCCAACACAACTCAATTTTGTGTAGTCATGGAGTGTGTCATGTAATCCAAAAGGTGTATCAAAAATACAAACAAACCTGTTTGGGGGGGGGGGGAATAGGACCTTAGTTTAGTTAAGGTATGTCTCTAGGATATCGTTCATAGTGTAGGAAGTACTTGTGCTCTTTCCTAAATGTTAGATAAGATTTTTGTCAAGGAATGAGACACCTCGGAAATCGTATAACCTAAGCTAGAGCTCTACATGAGATATAATATCTTAAAAAGGGTTAGAATGAAGTCTCTAGACTTAAATTAGTGCAATTATATTAGTTTGGAAGTGTTAGTTCCTAAACGTTAAGATACGTCCAGAAACTAGTCTTTTGGTGGTAGGATGTTCTAGTGTGTTCTCATGGAGTTTGATGTGTGGTTTTAGGTCCAAGTCATGTAGATATGTTTATTACACCTAGAATATCGAGGTTAGGGGTATGACTCCCATAGAAACACTGTAAATGTCCTTCAAGAAGACCCAAACATTAGCCAAAAAGATTTCAAAAATAGCATGACCAACGACTTTTATTAACTGCCCGTTTGTGGGTTAATGCCCCGTAGGTGGAGGGCCTAGCTCCACAAATAGTCGTAGGAGATAAAACCTTAATATTAGGAGCCTTAGTCACGAACCATGAAGCAGCAAAACACCCTGTCACACCACCTACGGTCCGTAGGTGGTGGTCGTGGGACACCACCTGCAAATCTCCCAGGGGTTCGGCGAAGTGAAAGGTGAATTGGTAAATTCTCCCCACGTTCCATCTAAGTAATATATTTTTTTATTTAGGTATGTTAAGTAAATTACAACAATTAATTATCCATTTAGGTTTTTCTCTTCAAAATCAAAACACTCTCTTCTCTAAAGTTCTCTCAAGATCACTATTAAAGTAGAAAAGAAGGAGCCAGAAACTAGCTCGAGTTTCACCAAGGTTATAAGATTATTCTAAGGCACTGATCAAAGGTATGTTAAGATTTTTCATCCATGGGTTATTCCACCCATAGATCCCCATAGATATCCCTCAATTGTGAATCTGAAATACCACAATTCTTATAGAAATTGTCTTTAATACAAATTGATCAGAGTAAGGATCATCTAAATATGAATTGAAATAGGTTTAATTGAATAGGAAAGAACTTAACCTGTAATTTTAGAGTTAAACCTATACGATCAAGTATGACTAGAGTTACCTTCTAATGATCAAAATGATGGAATAGCTTGTAATAAGACATGGATCATAATAGAATGAAGCAAGTATTGAAAATAGGGTTTGTAATCGTTCTTCTTAGTTCTTTGGAGATAAAATCTAATATGAGGTGATTTTGGTTGGGTGTTCTCTTTCTCTTATAAACCTAGACATGAATAAGGTATTATAATCAAGTTCTCTCACATAGAAGGATTCTAGGTTGACTTATGGACCTAAGTTGAATCATGCTTTTGAAGATAGAATAGCTTGAGGTTGAGTCTATTTATTCCTTCATAGATAGCTTGATTACTTATCTTGAGACGGTAGATATCATGGTAGCATGAGATAGTGGATCTCATGGTAGCTTGAGATGGTGGATCTCACGGAAGCTTTAAATGGTAGATCTTATGGTTGCTTGGGATGGTAGAGCTCATGGTAACTTGGGATGGTAGATCTCATGGTCGCTTCAGATGGTAGATATCATGATAGCTTGGGATGGAGGAATTAAGATCTCCCATGGTTTTCCTGATCTTGCATAGGTAGAATTTTTTTCATGGTAGCTTGCATTAGTATAGGCAAGTTAGCCTAGGATGGAGGATTGACACTCTCTGAGGTATAGTGTGAAATATTATGTCTAGAATGTCTTGATGATAGCTTGACTTGGTTAGTCCAATACCATTTCATTGTAGCTTAGGATTTAGACATTAAACTATCCTAAGAATAACTTATGGCTAAGGATCAGTACTGCCTTATATATAGCTTGGAACTTTATGAGTGATTGCATGGTGGATAGGTTGGAATTCATGTCACCTTCCTGTAATAGCTTGGATTGAATGATATGATGTTTTCCATTGTAGTTAGGTCTAGCATGATGGTATGCTATTCTTTGATAAACTAGTATGAAAGATAGTTAGCATTGAGGAATCTAGCCTTAATGAATACTCATTGTGAATGGTAGAATGGGATATCATTCATACATAGAACAAGTATGACTTGAAGGTGCTTATGAAATGTCCACTTATGTAGTGTGCCTAGATTGGGTATGAGCTATAGTTGCCTTCCATGATATCAATTACTTAAGTTGATAGCTCTTTGTTAATATGAAGTAGGTCTATAATGACACGTATAGTTGATGAAAATGAATAGAATGGGATGCCATTCACACATGGATTAAGAATGACTTAAAGTTATCTATGTAATGTCCTCTTATGAAGTGTGCCTATCTTGGGCAGTTGTCGTAGTTGCATTCCATGATATGAATGATTTAGGTTGATATCGCCTTATTAATATGAAAAAGTTTATGATGATACCTAGAGTTGACTAAAATGCATAGGGTGACTTCAAGACATGATAAATCTGTGTCGTATTATGGAATGCCTCACATACATTTTCACAAGGGTGGTTGGAGGTGACATAGTGTTATAGTGCTCTTACGTTATGAAAACCTTGGTTTTAATTATGAAGGTGGACTTTGAGCAAGAATGACCAGATAAAGGTACTTAGCTAAGGTAGTATTATAGGATTATATATTTGCATTACACAAGTATACTTGGAGGTGGCTGGTGAAGTAGTTCAATTAAGTATAAAGGACTAATGCTTGAAGTATGAACTTATATATGCCTAAGTTTAACTTGTTATGTTATGATTCTGTTATTATATCTTACGCTTATGTCTTATGTTGACTAACTATTTGAGATGTTTTTATAATGTTAAGTTAGTTTTCATACTTATACTTTTGTACTAAGGCATATTGCCTACATCTAACTAAATGTAGGATTGGATCTTTGAGTTGCTATTGGAGGGTAGAGTTTCAAGGACTTTGAAGAAATGACGAAGTGGTGAGTCCTCATAGCTTCGAGGACAAACCTTTATGTTCCTTTTATGTCTCTCATTATGTTTTTAGACTTTATGTGGGCTTCTTCCCAATACTTTTATTCATGTCGTTCATAGATTGTTTGAGACAATAATACAATAAAGACTTCCGCTTTTATGAAATACCTTTGAGATATGTCTTAAAGAAAGTGTTAAGTTATTCTTTATTTTCTTCAAGTTATGTCATGAATGCTAAGGTCTTGCATAGACCTCTTCGGGGTCGAAACGACTTGGGGGTTCTATCGAGTCATGACATACTTTTTATTAAAGCATAAGGTTGTGAAATGGTCTTAGGATGTCTTAAACCACATCAATATAGAGTTTTCTTCATGGGTGTGAGTCGTGACACATTTCATGACATGGAGGTTATTGGATGTTTACGAATAATGTCACTTCTTTATTCTCTTAGTTGTGCCATAGAGGTGTAGCTCTAGTAGGTCTTTATTTTAATGTTTGCCTACGATTTTTCATGTTATGGCAAATGATAGAGCTAATGCTAAAATAGTTGAGGACGGTAAACGGGGGCAAGAGAGTCCCCCCCTCCCCCTAGTTCCAAAAAAAGATCCTCCTCAACATCAAAACAAAGTACCCCCTCAAGTTCCCAACGACCCTCCAATAGGGAATGCTACTCTTGACGAGCACAGTGATTCTATGCAACAATTGGCACAAGCCTTGACGGTGCAAGCTAACATAGAGGTGGTGGATCTAGGGTAAAAGAGTTGTTGAGTATGATCCTCCTGGAATAGATGGCTCAAAGGTGGACAAAGATCCAAATGGGTTCATAGGGGAGGCTTATAAGGTTTTTGAAATCATGAGAGTGTCCAACATTAAGAAGGTGAATCTAGCCTCCTATCAATTGAAAGATGTTACCCAAATTTTGTATGGTCAATGGAAGGATAGTAGGTTGTTGAGAGTGGGCGCAATAGAGTGGGAGAATATTAAATAGGAATTTCTCGATAGGTTTTTCCCCCAGATTTGAGGGAAGCAAAGTTGAGAAAATTCATCAACCTCAAGCAAGTTAATATGAGTGTTAAAGAATACTATTTGAAATTCACCCTTTTGTTTTAGTATACTACAAGTTTTATATTATCAAGACACTCAACATGAACTAAGGCACATAGAGTCTCACATGTGTATAAAAAGGTTATTAATATGTAAATAAAGTGTTCTACAACATGTTTATTTTATTTGAAGAGTGTTGGATCGAAATTTAGTCTTTAGATCTACTAGTTTGTCCTTGTATGGTTGTCTTTTATTTATGTGTTTTTTGGAGTTGTATAATAGTGGAGTTGACACTAGTATCTTAATAGACATGTTAAGCATCGAAAATTGCAGGTAAGACTCCCTGAGGACAACCTAACCCCCCCCCCCATAGAGAACCCAATTGTTTAACAAGGAAGCTGCCAAATGGCTGCGTGCAGAACCAAGAAGTGAAGGCCACCACGCGCTAGCGCATGGCACTTGAGCTGCATGTTCATCCCTTGAGTAACACAAGTTTCACTGCTTCAAGAATGTGGTGGGGCAGAATTAGGAGCAGCCTCTGCGACGCGTAGCCACTTTCCAATTTTGGTTGTGATCGTTTTGAAGTCAAAATTGACATGTCTAATATTCCAAATATGTATAGGGGTGTTTTGGTAACTTTGGGAGTCGTTTATAAACAGTTTTTATGTCCTATTTTGACCCCTTTCCCAAGTCTAAACCCCAACACCCATTATGAAATTAAAATCTCCAAACTCTCTTCTCTTCCAAAATCTCCCGAACCTCCATTGGAGACCAATCTCAAGAACAAGCTATGGAGGTTCTTTCTTGGAGCTTTCTTCTATGATTTTCGTGGGTTTTATAATTAAGAAGGTATGCTAAATTTTTCATACTTATTTAACCATTCGTCTAAGGAGTCCTTTCAAAGCTTTTTCAAACATGATTCTAAGTCAAAAATATCATCTTTCAATCTAGCCTTGGATTCATTGTTAAAGAGATTTCAAAATCATTCTTATAATGATTATATGATTAATCTATGTTTTTAACATGATTTTCAATCCAATTCCATTAAGAACCCATGATCTCTTTATCCTCTCAAATTATGATATGTTATGGGTCTTGTGATCATGATTAGATTATGATTCAATAGTTATTAGATTATAGTATATTGATTAGTCCAAGTCTTATCTATATCAATTGATTCTTAATTATGGAGAATTGACTAAGTTGACCTATTTCCTCTTATTAGCTTAAAATGTATATTGAATTGTGATGCTTGGTATTGTCCACTTATAGTAGTGGTGTTTACATTCTCATACATGTTTATGTGTTATGATCATGGCCTTGACGACATTAGATATAAGAGGAAATGATATGATTATTTCCACGCCCTAGAAGTTGAAGGATATATCCTTGATTTTAATATTATGTCTAAGTTAACTGATGTTATGTGAAATTATATGTATAGTCTTTCATACTAGTCGTATATTCTAGATGTGTGAATGATGTTGTGCATGTGTGATGATCATGTTAGGGTTAGGTGTGGTCTATATGGCTAATGATGATGAGCATTCTTGTAGCATGACCCTAAAGAATATGAATATGTGATCAAAGCAGTGGTAGGAGTCCTCTATTCTAATTCTGAATATGCGCTTGTCTCCTATGATGTAATGTGTGTGTGTGTATTCTATAATTCTTAATGCTTTATAGTTGTATTACTTATGACATGAGGACTGTGTGATCTTTCATGGTGGATTCCTCAATACCATATTATAGCTATTTTTTGATAATGTTGACAAATGTACACACACTTCCTGCATGTCTATGAATAGGATAAATTTGTTATTATTTAGGAAAGGATAGTTCTTTTTTACATCATTACCTATTACTATGCATGCAAAGTATATCATAAATGAATTTATGAAAATGTGCGAATAAAGGTGTTTATGTTAAGGTAGATCTCACATATGAACGCACACACATATGAATGTATGAATGGTAGAATTATGTGAAATTACAGTCTTACATTATATAGGTTCTTTGATGAATGTAGACTCTCATCTTACAAACCTTTGAGCTATATAATGTATGACGGAGCATGTCATAAAAAGGCCTACTTTATGAAATAATGATAAATAAAGGCTTTAAAATATTAAAAAGGGAGTTTAAGCTCAGTGGGTGGATATGTACAATGTGGAAAAGACCCCTCTGCTAATGCAATAGGATGGGTCATCCAAGTGATACTCATGAGATGGAAGCCTCTCCGCTAATGCAATAAGTCGAGTTTCTAGAAGGAATCTCAATATCCCTTAACTACGTTCCCGTGTAGGACATAGCTAGTGGATCCACCTAGATATCTATTTTGTGGGTTCTACCTTGTCTAGTAGAACACTTTTATCGGTGTAGAATTTTACGACACCGGATTCCATGTAGCTCACATAGTGTATGTCGTTTATCGCTAAACATCTTTACGCTAAGCATCCTAAAGTTAAGAAAGATCTAAGATAAGATTATAAATAAGTGACATGGTTCCTTGCAAGATTACTTAGTGTAGGTATGACTATGTACCCTACTTATACATTGGACAGGTGGACTCTAAGGGAAGTTATGATGATGTTTCTTTATGAATATAGATTATGTTTAGTTTTGATTAGTATGAATGCATGTCATGTTTGACTTTACAATTTCAAGACATGAATTATGATTATGCATGTGAATTACACTTGTCGCTTCTAATTGGGTTTTCTTGGTATATGAGGGGGTATGTGACTCCATGTGTACATTTCACAAGAAAGCTTACGAAGGGGTTGTGAGGGTGGTTTATCTATAAAATGAACTAATGAGTTATGACTAAGATGCAATGAATAAAAGAGTTCTTATGTGACCATTAATAATGTATGTTGTTCTTATGTCTAAGGTTAAATGCATGTGTGGTATGTTATTGAATGTGATGTGCCTAAATCTAATGTGACTTATTAGGATCACTTGGTATATGTAGTAGTACGGGATACTATTTGTAGATTGCACTAGTGATATTCGGAGTTTGTCTAAGGTCATAGTTCTTATGTGTGAAGTGAAACTTAATAAATGATTCTTAAATTTAATAAAATAGCCTTAAGTGTTGTTATGAGTAATATCCACGTCTATATGAAGTATATAAAGACATGATGAATGAGTTCGAACAAAATATCCTCTTTAAATACATGTTTTTGCATGGTTATCATACTTAGTGCATTCATGTACTAATACCATTCTTCATCATCTTTTTACACATAGTGTAAGAAGTGATGGCTAAAGGATGTTTATAAGAGGGACGAGCTTTGATAGACGTTTCCCAAGTTCAAGTAAAGGGACGCTTATGATTCAATCGTTGCCCATGTTAAGATGTTTCTTTATGTTCATTCAATAGCTTAGACTTACATTTTTTGTTGTTAAGGGTCGTATCCTTATTCTATTGAATTGAGTTGTGTCTTAAGATGGTAAAAATACATAGTGTCTAGACTATGTAATTGTGATTTTATATATATATATATATATATATATATATNCGCTATTTTTATGTTTTATGCAATTAATGAATGCTATGAGGCTTGTCTTAGACCTCCGAGAGGTCGATGCCCTAATTTCTAGGGTATACTCTTAGGTCATTGCAGGTAGACAATCCTTCGGATTTCATGAATAAGTTTATGATGGGAGTATCCGATTTGGTAGAAGAAGAATGTCGTATGGAAATGCTTGTTGATGATATGGATATATATTGTCTCATGGTGTTTGCCCAACAAATAAAGGAGTCAAAAATTATGAAGGGAAAAGTTACAGAAAAGAAAAGGTCTCGGTCGAAAGGGGATAAGTCTTTTCATGATGGGCTCGATGGGCATGGTCATTCTAAGAATCAACAATAGGTTTCAAGACAAGGCTATTCTGTTGCACCTATGTATAACGATGAGAGGGTGTCTAACCCTAGATCTTATGGGAAATATAGCGAGTCCCTATGGGCTACTCGTTGTAGGTGTGGTAAAACACATGAATGTAGGTATTTGGCCGGTAGATATGGCTGTTACGGATGTGGTTAGAGTTGCCATATGAAGAAAGATTTCCCTGAGGTAAAGGCTAATATAAGATAGGATAAGAAAGTTTTCTCTTGTGGTGAGGATGTGGATCCTCAAAATAATAATAGATGCTATTCTCTCCAATCGAAGGACGATCAAGAGTAATCTCCTCATGTCCCTTTTTCCGTATATGCTCACAAACGACCTTGATTGACACTCCGTTGGTGTATTGACACCCTGTAGGTGGGGGCCGTGGGTTCAGACTTACTTGTGGGATCTTAGACCCCAATTGAAGTAGCCTGATTTATGAACCACGTAGATGCAGGATGGCCCATCACACCACCTATAGTCCGCAGGTGGGGGTCGTGGAACACTTCCTACAATTCTGCTAGGGGTTCGTCCAAGTGAAGGGTGAATTGGTAAATTCTCCCTACGTTCCAATTGTGTCATGGACGGTTATTTTTAGTATTTTGGGTATTTTAAAATCTTAAAACAATTAATTATGAATTTATACTTCACTCTTCAAAATCAAAACCCTTTCCTCCCAAAAGCTCTCTTAAGATCATCATCGAAGTAGAATGGAAGAAAGAGGAAGAGACTAAGTTGAGTTTCACCGAGGTTTCAAGATTAGTATAAGATATTGATAAAATGTATGTAAATCTCCTTAATTTGAGGGTTCTTCCACCCATGGATCCCCCCGTAGATATCAACCAATTGTGAATTAAAAATACCCCAATCTAGCTACGGTTGTGATTACATTGTGGGTAAGGCTTGATTGAGACTCCAATCTAGTGGATATCATTCAATTATGTTTGAGTTATGTTTGTATGATTTTTATATGATTTTTTCATGTGAATATCATGATGAACAATAATCTAAGATGATGAAGATAATCATTGTGGGTTTAGGCAATTAAAGGCAAGGTTGAACGTCCTAAATTGATCTTCATAATGTAATTGTCTTTAATACAAATTTATATTAGTAAGGATCATCTAAATATGAATTGAACTAGTTTTAATTGAATAGGAACTATATTAACTTGATAAGTTAGAACTGAACCTATATGATCAAGTATGAGTAGAATTACCTTCTAATGATCAAAGTGATGGAATAGATTGTAATTAGATATGGATCATGATATATATAATCTAGTATTGAAAATAGGGTTTGTAGCCATTATTGTTAGGGATTTGGGGGTTAAGTCAAATATTAGGTGATCTTGATTGGGTATTCTCTTTCTCTTATACACCTAGACATGAATAAGCTAGGACAGTCAAGTTCTCTCACATAAAAGGATTCTAGGTTGACTTAAGGGGGCGTAAAATGAATCATGTTTGTTAGATAGAACATCTTAAGGTTGATTCTTATGATTCCTTCATCGATAGTTGCATTATGTATCTTTGGATGGTAGGTCACATGGTAGCTTGGGATGGTAAATCTCACGGTATCTTGGGATGGTAATATCATGATAGCTTGAGATAAAGGAATTAAGCTCTCCCATGGTTATCTTGATATTTCATTGGTATAATTATTTTCATGGTAGATTGAATTAGTGTAGGCAATGTATCCTAAGATGGAGGATCGATACTCTCATACGGGTAGCATCAAATAGCCTGACTAGAATTCCTTCATGATCGCTTGACTTTCTTAGGCTTACACTATTTCAATAGCTTAGTATTGAGACATTATACTCTTCTAAGGATAGCTAAGGGTTGAGGATTCATACACCTCTATGAATAATTTGCATCTTGATGAGTGGTTTCATGGTGGATAGGTTGGTGTACCGGTAACCTTCCTATGATAGCTTTGATAGTTTGATATGATGTTTTCCATATAGTTAGGTATAGCATGATAGTATGCTATTCCTTGATAAAATAGCATAAAAGATAGTTAGCATTGATTAAGCAAGCCTAAATGATTTTGTAGTGTGAATGGTAGAATGGGATGTCATTTATACATGGCATCCATATGACTTGAAGCTAGTTATGAAATATCCTCTCATGAAGTATGCCTAGATCGAGTAGTGCGTATAGTTGCCTTCCATGATAGGAATGACTTAATTTCATAGATCCTTGTTAATATGAAGTATGTCTATAATGACACCTAGATTTGATGAAAATTAATAGGGTGTGTTCAAGACATGATTAGTGTGTGTGGTATTATGGGATGCCTCACATACATTAAACAAGGGTGCTTGGAGGTGACTAAATGGTATTGTTCTCTTATATCACGAAAACCTAGGTCCTAATTATGAAGGCGGACTTTGACCAAAATGGACAAACAGAGGTACTTAGCTTAAGTAGTATTATGGGATACTATCTTCGCTTTACACAAGTATACTTGAAGGTAACTTATAAAGTAGTTCACTTAAGTATGAAGGACTAATGTTTGAAGTATGAACTTAAATATGCCTTATGTTAACTTATTATGTTATGATTTTGTTATTATCTCTTATGCTTATGGCTTATGTTGACTAACCATTTGGGATGCTCTTATGATGTTGTGTTACCTTTCATTCTTAGTACTTTTGTACTAATGCATATTGCCTACATTCTAACCAAATGTAGGGTTAGAGCTTTGAGATGCTACTGGAGGGTAGAGTTTCAAGGACTTTGAAGAAGTGAAGAAGTGGTGACTCCTCATAGCTTCGGGGACGAGCCGTTATGTTCATTTTATGTCTTTCATTATGTTTTTAGATTTTATGTGGGCTTCAACATTAGAATTTTACTCATGTCATTCATAGATTGTTTGCGACTATAATGTTAGAAAGACTTCTAGTTTTATGAAATTCTTTTTGAGATATCTTTTAAAGAATATTTTAATTCTTCCATATTTTCTATGCTCTTATGTAATGAATGCTCAGGGCTTGTATCACACATCTTTGAGGTCAAACCCACCATGTTACGACTTCAGGCGCTCTTGGGTCCTTTCACGGAAATAACTGAATGGTCATTTCATATAATTTTTTCTACGGAGAAGGCCCTAAAATACCCTTAAACTATTGTAAATGTTATGAAATACCCTCCTTTCACCTATGGGCTCTCAAATACCCTTATCATCTACCTTTTAGTCTTATATTGCCCTTTTTTTAACAGCCCCCTATTTAAATTCAATTAATAAATAAATTAATGATGTGGCATTCGCCTATTGGTCATTATATATTCAATTTAAACTGGTTTAAAAATTAATTCATTCCTAAATCAAATAAAATAAAAGTATAAAGAAAAAATCAAAAGTGGTCTGCATTCAACGAGAAAAAAACAAAACAAAACAAAATAAAAATGGAAAGCTTAAAAAGGAACAACTTCATTTCATTTGCTCCAATCTCTTTCCAAATTGCCGCATCTTCTCCGATGAATATCAAGCTTGCATATCTCCTTTCATCTCTCAAAACCTCTGCGCAAAATAGAACCAACAAGACACACATATTTTGTGTGAAATCATTTTGTTGCCAAATTTCTCACTAACGCTATGATTTGAACAAATGAAGACTTCTTCAATTTGAGTGGCATAGATCTAAATCTCAGTAGAGATACAAGATGTTCTAGAGAATTTCAGTTCATTGTCCTTTCAAATGGCCTCAAATTTATGGTCTCGGTATCTTTCGCAAACTTCATTCCAGCTTAATCCAGATAAGTCTTCCACCCCTTCGATTGATATTTAATTATCCTTGGTTGTCATCTCTGATATATTGTCCCAGTATGTTAAAACCCTAAAGGATTTGATACCACTACTCACATAACAAAAAAATAAATTTTATTCCGAAGTCTGCTAGATATTTCTCTGTTCTAGTTCTTGCATATCATATGAGTCTAGTACCAATTCCTTGTTTTTGATAGATTTAATTTACTTTATCCCTACCTATTGTAGCATGTAGTCCGTGTTTTGAACATTTATTATCCGCAAATCAGAATATTTTTTCTTCTCTAATTTCACAATTGCTTTAGCCCATTGCAGAATCTCCTACAAATTGTGAGATTGCTGCCTATTTATACATGCAAAATTAACAATATGATTTGTAAAAAAGTCTGCCAGGGAGTTCCCTTCCCTGAATGTATGCCATATCTCCACCTCCTTATTGATCATCCGACTTTTTATGTAACTAACATCTCAAGCTAGCAACAATGAAACCTCCCAATTTCTACTTAATACTTATTGAGCCAATAGAGGGTCCGTCTCAATGATCAGAGGAACTTGATTATTATGCAAATAATAATCTAGGTTCATTTTGCTAGCTTTTATTTAAGACTAAATAACTGAAACATGTTTTTATACTATGGTCTCTGTATAAAGTAAATAACCTTCTTAATGTCATACAATTAAGGCAAAAATATCTATCACTGACCCACCAGTGTTGTATTTATTAGTCCCACTAGGAGGATGAAACCCTCTAAAAACTTTGTAATTGAACAGTGGTGAATACCCCTCTAAGAACTTCACTACAAGGGTCCAAGTCTTAGGCATCTATGTAGACCAAGGATATCTAGATTTAACAAATAAATATGTCTATTCAAATCTCCAACACCAAAGCTATCTTACTTATATTTTCCGATGCTTGATCAAGTTTTTTTCTATTTCATATGCTCCATATAATAAATGCAGGAACTGCGTCAAAACTGGTTACAATTTTTAGAGCAGTCACTATTCCACCAAACCTCACAAACTTGCCTAAGTTGAACCACTGGAAAATGCAAACCTACAGTTTCTATAAAATAAAACCTCCACACTTGTTATGAATTAGAATAGAGAATAAACAAATGCATAAAAGATTCTTGTACATTTTCATTACTACAACAACACACCATAGAATCAGTTATGCCCCTTCTACTCAAAACCTCTCTTATAGGAATTCTTCTGAACAACATTCTCCAAAAAAAGGAAAGACACCTTAAAATGTATGTATTTTTCAGAAATGTTAAGGATTAAGGCTATAAGTTCTTTCCTCACCAGGCACAGCTCCCTAGCTGTCACGACCCAAATCCGGGGCCGCGACTGGCACTCACAGTTTCCCTCCTATGTGAGCGAACCAACCAATCTAACCCTTATCATTTTAACATATATTAACAGAAAATAATGCGGAAGACTTAAACTCATTAAATAAAACAAATCAACATCTATTAATTCCCCAAAATCTGGAAGTCATCATCACAAGAACATCTATCTCAAATTACTAAACTAAGAATGTCTAAGAACAAAA